>NC_052515.1:25855143-25976479 GCF_014356525.2 Nilaparvata lugens
TGTACACTATCCTATATAGCATCCAACTATCTTGATAAATACAAATAATTGTTGAATTGTTCACCGAGCGAAGTGTGGTCTAAGATTCAAGTCGACGGTTGGGCATTTCTCTTTATGTTTATATGTTGCGCATTTACGGCGAAACTCGGTAATAGATTTTCATGAAATTTGACAGGTATGTTCCTTTTCAAATTGCGCGTTGACGTATATACAAGGTTTATGGAAATGTTGCATTCCAAGGATAATATAAAAGGAAAAAAGAGCCTCCCTCATATGCCAATATTACTGTAGAAATCAGACTATAGAATTATTGATCAGCTATCGAGTGGATTATAAATTGCATGTCATTACGCATGCAATCCAATATCTCAATGTGAATTGGTAAAAAATCAGCTACTGTGTAGACTATTAATTGCATGCCTCATTGAATGCAATTTTTATGCACTATCAAATGAACTATTGATTGCGTGCAATCAATAACTGAAATAACATAGTATTGTCTCTCGAACTTTCTCTGTTTTGAACTCGGGCTGTCCTGTTGCCAGTATGTCTTGAAGGAGAATAGCTTTTGATGTTAGCATTTTTGATACACCAACCACAACAGCTATTAGCCGTTTTCACACCGATATTTCACCAACACGACATACAGACAGCATTTACTCTGCTGGACAGTATAAGAGGAGGCTGCGGTTTATAACTGCGCGAGGTCTACTGGTCACAGAGCTACTAGTTGAATGAATGTTAGTTGTTGTTTGAATTACTGTTGAAACACCGTCATTGTAGAATTGTCAACACTATCCAATATAGCATCCAACTATCTTAATAAATACAAATAATTATTGTTGGATTGTTAAATGGATGTTAGTTGTTATTTAATTGTTGATTGAAATGCTTTTCAAACACCGTCAGAGCAGAATTGTCTACACTATGAAAAAGCATTCTACTGTCTTGATAGATACAAATGGTTTAGATAATTGGGCGATAAAACACTACTGGAAATGATTCCTTTGGAGAAAAGCTACTGAGGAAGGATATTATTGATAAATTATTATTATTATAGATGAATCATTGAGAGAAGCTTTATGAAGTGAGAATATAATTGATTATCATACAGACAATAACTTGATAAAAATCCGCAACACTCAAAATTGAGTATTTTCAAGTGATTTGAAATTGTAGATTCAAGCAATTGGAACCAGCATACTATGAATCAGCTCTATCACAAATTGAGGATTTATGAATGAGAATATTCATTTATTCATCAATACAATTACAAAAAAATATCTAGATAAACTGGGAAGCTTGAATAGATAACAACCATATTTTAATATAATTATGACACCGCGAGAGCAACTGATCTAAACTGACAATGATCTAAAGTGCTACGCTCCATTTTTCTATAAATTTTATCATTTTTATTTATTTATCAATTTACATTAACCAATGCACAAATCAAATACATGATTAGAAAAGGACCAACAGGCTTTCATAATACATGATGAATTCATGAGTATAAGACGATCGACGAAATGCTATACTCAAAATGAAGGGATTCAAAATGAGTAGTAAAATAAGCTCAATTGGTAATTGAGTTAATATCAATGAGAATATAAGTAAACGAGAATATCAAACCAGCAACATAATACTGAACATTGCTACTCAAATGGAGGAATTCTGAGTGAGTAGTTGGATCAGCTCGACTGAAAATTATGTTAATTTTGATGAGAATATGATGTACAAAAGGATACAAAACCAGTAACATAGTAATAAACTTGGGTCTCAAAATTCAAATAAATTGAAAATACAACACTAGTATGGAGCAACACTGATAGAAATGGAGAAACTCAAAGTGAGTGGTTGATAAATACAACATACTATTCAACCACAAATTCCAGCATCCAAACAATCACTCACTGTACTAACAATTCTAACTGCAACAACACAATTTCAAATCTGAGGAACCACTTTGTCAATCAAAGCACTAACTGGACCATCTACTAGGGAAGCAATTTCCCTACAATTACATCAGAGCTGATAGCCAATATACTGTCGACAAACTATGCGCGTTTCCAAGTATTCAGGAAATTTGGCTGGACGTATCACATTAAACAACAGAGCTGGTATAACACTTCCTGACAGCTTCAATGGAACGTTTTGGAGAGCTCAGCTTCCGAGAGCTAGCTGATTTCAGCTGTAAATAACAGTGCAATCAAGCACCATATACACCAAGCTCGTATATACTAACTTTATTATAGAAATACAAACACTCTAAACTGTGTTAATCTGAAACTCTTGAAAACTAGTTATGCGGGTTGCATATACTGGTGAAATTGCAGGCGCTACTAAAGAGAGTACACAGAATCGATTGACTAAAGAGAGTACATTTGAATGTTTACAATGGATAACAGTGAGAAGCGGGTTGCATATACCCGTGACTGCAGGCGGACGCTACTAGAGAGAGTACACTAAATTGCACTGACCAAAGAGAGTACAGTTAAAAGGTTACTCTGAATAACTGTGAGAAGAGGGTTGCATATACCCGTGACTGCAGGCAGGCCCTACTAAAGAGAGTACACTAAATTGCAATGACTAGAAAGAGTACAGTGGAAGGGTTGCTCTGAATAATGGTGAGAAGCGGGTTGCCTATACCCATGACTGCAGGCGGGCGCTGCTAAAAAGAGTACACTGAATTGCATTGAGAGTACCGTGAAAAGGAAACCCGTGCAATTACTCATACCAAATGAGAAACAAACTGCATTATTTTGAATTGTCGATTCTGTTGTTGGAGTACGTATTTGCAATCAGAGTAATTCGGTTATGGCCACGACTTTTGCACTCAACTGATGTGATTAAAACACTCTCAAAATTCATCTCTCTCCAACTTTAAATCACATTTTGCTCTGGCTATATTTCATATCTATTTCTGGTCGTTGAGCGCTGTGTTCTCGTGATTCAGTTCTAAGCGAATTGACTCTTGGATTGTGGGATTTATGTGATTCAACTAACACCGTTAACGATGTATCTCGAGAGAAATACTGAATTGAAAAAATATGGAATTATTCTGGAATAAGTGAGTTCTTGTGACCTATTTTGCATATTGATGAATTTAAATGCACTTTACAATCTAACTATTTAGAATTAATTATTGTGGGGTATGATATCCTAATGGAAGTATCATAATAGTAGTATTGCTATTGTTGATTAGCATTAGAAATAGCGGAGAATATGATTATGGGGAAGCTCTAGTTATCTATCTCCTCTCACGCCAAAACCTGATAAGACTAAAATTTAGTTTTCTTATCACTATCAAATCCACTTGGTAGCTTATACACTATGAATAATATCTACTCTCCCTATCTGATAAATACTCCCCCCAACATTCTATGATAGTCGAGAATACAAATTTATCGGCAACCTAATAGTCCATCTTACAAACATCCTTCTCACTAACAGCAGAATTTATTCATTCAAGGTGAAATAACAGCGATATTGACAGTTCAACATTTCCAGTTCCATAATTTTTTTTTATTGGATGAAGCAAACGAATACAATATTTGAAAAAGAGTGAAACATAAAATTTGTGATACCTCTTCTCTACACCACTATCTTCTTGAGTACAAGCTTCAACGACTTGAAGAACAGTTACGAGAATACAAAAACAAATATTCAATTGCACCCCTCCTTAATGATTCTCAAAATCCATAGCACAACCTTCAATCTTATATCACGTCACTTCTGAGATTTCATGCTTTTGGAGACCCATTTACTAATAGTCCAATACAGCGATCCTATAGTGAGGTCCACGTTATAATGGAAGTGTTTGATTGGCAATGGTATTGCTATCTTTGTCTATCATTCAACAAAGCGGATAGCGCTATCTCTTTCTTGCTTTGCTCTGTTGCCAGATCGTCTTTCAACAATGTACCATTGATAATTGATTAACAAAATATTTCATCTTGATTATGAAAATTCATAATGGAATAATTGAAAAATATAATTTCTTGATTAATAAAATATAATTGATTATTTTAAACGAGAATGATTATAATGTTATTGCATTAGTGTCATTTGCATTGTAGATGGATAAATGAACCATAATTGAATGGAAGAATGAACAGTTGATATTACATCAATAAAGCTGTATCAGCTACCGTCTATAGAAGGCATTAACAAGACAGAGGTTCGTCAACGTTCTTCTCCTATCTTTCTCCACTGCCATTATAACGTGGACCTCACTATAGGAGGATGTAGATATTGATATTCATATACTTTGGTAAACCTTCTAAGACCGACGGAACACCTGATCTACCACTTGAGTGCAATCAAATAAAATACAAAAAACAAATATGCAATGGAATTCCTCCTAAATCATTTCAAAAGTTATACCACAACCTTTAATCTGGTATAACGCCACTCGAGAGATTTCATACTTTTGGAACCCCATTTCCTAATAGTCCAATATAGCAAATCATTAGCGATCAAACCATCAAACCCTTCTCCCTCCCTGAACCCCCATAGCCCCTTGGCCCCCTCATTAACCCCCCCCCCCCAGGGCTCGTCATCAGTAACCCAAGCGCCGATAATGTCTGCGTTAATAGTCTCCACTCATCAGACCCAAAGAGAAGCCTGTCGTTTCAGAAAATGGCCTCCGGCTTAGTTATCTCGTTCCCGCGCTTTCTCCGTTTCCCGCGTTTTTACAGTTCCCGCCATTTCTATCTCTTTCCCGCTCATTCACAACTCCAACCCTTGCTCACTCTCTTTCACGCTCATTCACAGTACATGCCCTTTGTCTCACTCTTTCCCGCTCATTCACAATTCCCGTCCATTCTCTCTCTATCCCTCTTATTCATTTTTCCCGCCATTTCTCTCTCTCTTTCCCGCGCTTTTACGATTCCCACGCTTTCTCCCTTTCCCGCTCACCCAGCGCTGCCAACACTGAACAATGCGATAGCCTAATGATGATTATCGGGGGAGGTTTGATATATTCTCGCTGGCCAAGGGACAGATAAATCCCGCCAAATCTATTACCAACGTTCAAAAACTTAATTACCCCACTCTGCACCAGCACTAGCACACTAGCGTCTGTTTTGTGCGATGCCTAATACAAGAATAGTGGCCGTCGTATAATAATTACATTACACATAGCTGATTCTGATGCCATCTGTATTCCGTAGCTATTATGTTGATGAGTTGACTAATGAACGTATGATGTGGACTACGTGCAGCTATCTTCTGTTGTTGGCTGTAGCTTCAGAAAAATCTAGCTTGCCAAATTACTCACACAAACACTCACTCTATCTCTCTTCTTCTCACTATATCTCACTCTCTTTTGTTGTGAGCTATTGTATGTATATTTGCATGTGACATTGTATTCTGCATGAATAAAGGAATCTAATCCAATCTAATCTCTCTCTTACACACACTATCTGGCTTTCTTCTTCTCTCTCTCAACATCGTCGGTTCGGCGCGGCTGTCTTGCGGTGGATCAGAGGTGGTGGACTCGGCTGAAATGCTCCCTAACTCATAATTCAAGTGTGTGCGTGGGTGGTATATATATATATATGTGTGTGTGTGTGTGTGTGTGTGTGTGTGTTCCTCTCTTTCTTCCTTCTTTCTCTCTTCCATTTTTCTTTTCTTTCACTTTTCCTTCTTCCCTTGCTTCTACCGTAGTAATCTATGGATTTGAACTGAAAATTCTCAACTGTATTCACTTTTCTCTTCTTTCTTTTGCATAATCACCTTTTACGAACTTTTTTATTCGGAAAAAGTTCCAGTTTCCTTTTTTCATTTGGAAGAGTTTTTCTTTTTTTATTCTTATTATATATTTTTTCTCGTTGTTAATTTTTTGTTGAAGTTATTGTTTTCTTCAACTTCAATTTATGGTTTTACGATGTTTGTTTTAGTTGTAACTCAGAATTGTATGGAGGGTTGAGGGTAGGAGAGGACCGGCTGTGCCCTAACTTTACCCTCCTAGGTTTTTAATAAAGGCAGCGATTCAATTCAATTCTCTCTATCTCTCTCTCTCTCTCTCACTCTCTCTCTCACTCTCTCAACCCCTAAGTATCTGGCTGTAGAGTACCGTTACTTGGGTGATTTTGGTCGTGGAGGAACGCGGCATGGATCCCATCTGCTGGCTGTCCCAACACATAGGACTGTTATGTACAACAAGTCGTTTCTTGTGACAGCCTGTAGTTTGTGGAATTCTCTACCTGCTGAGCTAAGGCTTGTTGAGGGACATCGTCGGTTCGGCGCGGCTGTCTTGCGGTGGATCAGAGATGGTGGACTCGGCTGGAATGTTAACTGAATCTTAACGTAAGTGTGTGTGTGTGTGGTGTGTGTGTGTGTGTGTGGTGTGTGTGTGTGTGTGTGTGTTGTGTGTGTGTGTGTGTGTGTGTGTGTCTGTGTGTGTGTGTGTCTTTTCTTCCCTCCTTATCTATTCCTTTCTTCTTCTTTCTATCGAAATGGTCTATGGATTTTGAACTGACTCTTATACCGTTTTCATTTTTCTCTTTTTTATTATTGTATTTTTTCCACTGACTAAAATTCGAAAGAAATAGTATATTTCGCACCTAGGGCCGAAAATGAGACTTTTCTGGCTCGAAATCGGGTTTCAAGTCCGAGGCCGTAGGCCGAGGACTAGAAAAAATTGAGAGCCAGAAACACATTTTTGCCCATGGTGAGAACGTTATTTTTCGCCACACAGAAAAATAAACAATATAAATATGAGAATAATTTTTGTTTATTAGGCACTTCCGAAAGCAAAGGAAGGTCATAGCTCTAGCAAATCTGAGGTAATCTGAATATCAGGAAATTGTCCAAGTATTTTTATTTTTTATTCTGATTTGTCTAAATAACCTAAAAGATTATGTTCAATCATGTAAGAGGTTAAGTTTATACTTTTTATTCTTCCAATTGACAATAAGATGATTTTATTATGAATGTTTTGATTCTTGAATAATAAACACAAATAATGAAATTTTTTTGATCAGCTGTTTTAGCACTGAAATTTGGCCAATCTGAATGTCAACGTCAACAATGCTTGTTGTCGTTGACTTCGGATGTTTAGGTTAGAAGTTCTATCCTACTCTGAAAATCGAATTTGAATAATTTATAATATATAAATCTATTCATCCAAATAAAATGATATTATCTTATTGCAGAATACTTATTCAATTCTAGAAGCATAAACTGATTCCGTTTCATAAACTATTTTGTAAACACGTTCACATCAAATCGGAATCAGCTGACTTCAAGGTTATTTTACAGCCCTAGGGCCGTAAAAATTTTACCGGCCTGGTCAGAAAACAATCACTTTCGGCCTCCATATGACGCACGTAAACCAGCTCATTACATCCAAGTGGGGCGAAAAAATTTTTTTTTCTCTTTCCTTCACTTGATATTTGAAAATATTATTATTATTGTAAAATTAGTTTGTTTTCATAGTCTTATAATCTTTGTTGTACAGTGTTTTAGTTTTACTTAGAATTGTATTGGAGGGTTAAGTGTAAGAGAGGGCCGGCTGCGCCCTAACTTCACCCTCCCAGGTTTTTTTAATAAAGGCAGCAAATCAATCAATCAATCAATCTCTCTCTCATACTTACGTACAATGTATTGTAATGTATATGATAAAGTCATCATGCAACATTTCTGTCTTTTTATTTCCCACTCCCTCCACTGTTCACTTCTAAAAAATGTGGCAAATCAAAAAGGAGAGATGGCGATTCTGCTCTCATTAGGGCAATCAATCTTTCTGTTCTAATCACCGTACATCTTTCTTCTTCTAATGTACCTCTTTGCACATCACATTTACATTTTCCCTTCTATTCTGTTATCTGTATTCATCCAACACTGTTGTTCTGTTTTCCTTGATTTTCACACATATCTTCTTCTTTTTACCTATTATCTTTTCATTGTGGATGATGCCCACATGAATTTTTGCTGTCGGATGATGGGAAGAGCATTAGTGATTGATTATCGACGTGATCAAACGTCCATGCCATCGACGGGATTCAAACCCACGAACCGCGGTGCTAGCAGACTGGAGTATGTAACACTCCTTACCACTAGACTTTACTATTACCTTTCTTATTTGGTAAGCATATTATGGTTTCTACATATTATAGTACAGAAATATCATATTGTACGGATTCACTTACGTATTTTATTACTTCTTAAATTGATATCATTCTTGAACCTTGTTGATTACATTGTGCTCGCCATATCTCTCTCTCTCTCTCTCTCTCTCTCTCTCTCTCTCTCTCTCTCTCTCTCTCTCTCTCTCTCTCTCTCTCTTCCAAAAAGTGTGTTGATAGGAAGCATATAATTTATATCCTTCTTAGAGAATCGACAATTATTTGTTGAAACACCATCGATTTATGAAGCTACATCACATTATTATATCATCGTTATTCTTATTGCATTCAATCGTTATTCTTATTGATTAATTCTTTATACTTCGTTGAATAATTAGCATCACCGACGTTTTATGTAAATTAGTGTATAAGCCGGTAAATATTCTAACATACATTAAGAACTCTCATCTAATCTAATCTAACCAAATCTCTCTCTCTCTCTCTCTCTCTCTCTCTGTCTCAAGCATGAACATTGATATGTCCAAAGCTCCGCCAATTTATGTAGATGCATTACAATATTATCCTGTATAGTTATTCCAAATTGATTTTTTTCATATCATTGTACAGTTCAATAATTAATTTCTTAGTTTATGTTATGTAAATTCATCTAAAGGTTTGCTGTATTGTAAGCTATTTTATAAGTGTATAAGCAAGTATATATTGTAATCTACATACATAAAGTACTCAATCAATCAATCAATCTCATCACTTCTTCTCTGACTTACTTCTATCTTTATCAAACCTCTCACTCACTCTCCCATGCAGCCATCCTTCAACACATTCTCTGTCTCACTTTCTCTGTTTCTCTCTCGATATTGCCGTCTTCTCCACTCTCTCACTCTTCCTCCGCCACTCTCTCTCACTCTCTCTCACTTTCTCTCTCATCCTCATCTCTCACTCACTCACTCTCTCTTCTTCATCCCTCACTCCCACTTTATCTCCCTCATCACTCACTATATTTCACTCTCTCTCTCTTTCTTTCTCTCTCTCTCTCACTCTCTATCTATCTATCTATCAGGCTATCTATCTATCTATCTATTTATATCCATCTATCTATCTCTCTAAACTCAATCGACTATCCTGCCCAGCTACTAGATGTGACACTATAGAACAACAAACCAATTAGTCTGATTAAATCTGGCTAACTACTTTGTGTCGTTTATTTTGAAACAATTTGTTTGCTATTGTTTGTTTTCTCTTGTTGTTGTCTTGTTATTGTTGTCGAATAGTGATTGGTTTTGTTTGATTAATGAATGACATGGAATGCAGCTCATTATTACTTCAGACTGGTGCGTGCAACTCTCGAGTGCTGAACATATATTTTGCAATAAGTCCATCTAATTACATCGCTAAATAAACTTGGCCTAATTTCCCTCAGTTTTGTTGTACTGGATGTATTTGATTGTAGTCTATTTAGCAATTAATGATATAGTGTATCTGGTGGGAGAATGACACTGGATGAAGTTAAACTATGTTGAGATGCTTCATCATTACACCAGGAAGAAAATCAACTCAACAACATTGAAGAATTTGAGATATTCTCAATAATATATCCATCTCATCATAAACGCAAGATAATTTTTGAATTTTAAGAGATGAGTCCTTGAACTGAAAAAGCGAAGAGATTTATAATTTATTTTGTCCCGTTAGGTCACCCACAATAATAAGAAGCTAATATAGCTTCAATAAATGCTATACTTTATTGGATAGGCTACTAAAGAGTTGAATCGATTCTTCAATTTCCAATCATTATTTCTTCTTCTTCTTCTTTGGCTGTGCCTTATCCCATTAAAATGGGGTCGGCATTCCTTCCTCTTAGTCAGCCTCTCCACAAAGCCCTATCCAATGCTTCCTCTCTCCTCCAACCACTCTCCCGCGAGTCAGCGGCTATTCTATCTCCCCACCTCATCCTAGGTCTACCTCGTCCTCTCACACCATCCAAAACCAAATCCTGCACTCTTTGTCCAACATAATCCTCCTCCCGTCGCTGTACATGCCCAAACCACCTCATCCTTGTCTCCTGCATTTTCTTTCCCAGTGGTCCAACTTTAACAGTGCCTCTGATCAATTCATTTCTTATTTTATCTCTTCTTGTAACCCCACACATCCATCTTTACATTCTCATCTCAGTCACTTCCATCTTTCGTTCCTGTTTCTTTGAAATGGGCCATTTTTCTGTTCCATACAGCAATTTTCAATCATTATTTGACCGATACAATAGTGCAATCCGCTATATTTTATACTACACATTAGCTGCAATTACTGTACTCCTAATAGTTATATATAATAATATATAATACATTGCTCGTGAAGTTTCCACAGTGATTTATGTCGATATTCAACTTTCATTGGTATTTGGATCTCTATTTGAAAAGAACCGAGAATATTTCCATTCACAACCTTCCTAATGATGATATTAATGATGTTTTTAAACTAAGTGAAGTAAGAAGTCCAATAGATCGTCTACTCACATCTTAGTAGTTCGAGTGTCAATACTCCACAACATACCTGTAAAAGAGAATATATTCTATTAATAAAATGCCAAAGGAAGAAAATCAGTGTTTAAAATATTGAATCGTCGAAGATCAGCACTTCTTTCATGAAAAAGACATCTATATATATATAAAAGCGAAATAGCACTCACTCACTGACTGATTGACTCACTCACTCGCAGAACTAAACATATACCGGACCAAAAACGTTCAAATTTGGTAGGTACGTTCAGTTGGCCCTTTAGAGGCGCACTATGAAATCTTTTGGCAATATTTTAACTCTAAGGGTGGTTTTTAAGGGTTTGAATTTCGTCTTTTAGCATGCATATTCTTCTTATTCTCTTAATTATAATTGAAAAAAGGCCATACCATATGTTAATATAGAACTATAATCTAGAGAGAGTACCTCTTCGAACAGTTGTTAACTGGTAACTAAATTAATAGCTTGCCATATCCGTTTAGCCAGACGTTTAGTCTGAACCCCCGACTGGATCGTCCTACAAATGAAAAATGCAGGCGAGCGAAGCGAGCCTGCTGATCTCATTCTTGGACGATCCAGTCGGGGGTCTAGGGGGCGGAGCCCCCCGGCTAGACGGATATGGCAAGTGAAGCGAGCCTGACGGCTAGTATGCATATTAATTACAGTAATGTGAATTATATTCTTGGCGAGAGGTTCATCTAGATTCAATTCAAACCTGAATGCATGTGCCCCCAAAAAACAATATTTCCTCCAATTTGAATTAAAGATCCTTATCACTTCATTGATACATCTGGTATCAACCTATCAATTATTGTAATGTTACATAATTTATCAATCAATCATGACAAACTGAAAAACTGATTGAATTATCAGATCTTACATGAAATGAATGTTCAAATATTATAAAAAAACAAGAATTGTTATTAATTGAGAAATTGTAGGAAATGTAAGTCGACAGCGGGAAATGGATGAAGACAATTCATTATGGTTGATCATGATTGAGTGAGGGAATGTTTTTAAATTGAGCTTTCAATGTTATTTATTGAAATGATCTACTATAGCGATTGAATGAGTTAATAATTTTTTAATGAAAATTTGAGGTTATTCATTTAAACGAACTATCATCACCTTTATACCTTCAGATAGAGACAAAACACCTACAGAAATCAAGCAAGCAGAGGTGATAATTACTCACAGTTCTTAGCTAACACTGGCTAACGGCGCCCCTATGAATAACACAAGGTACACAATACAAGCTCCAACAAAGCACCTACAAACTTTTGCTCAACAGAGCAACAGTCTTTTCACTCTCTTGGAGAACAAAATAAATGAGAGGGAGAGGAGAAGTGTTAAAGAAATGATGGAATGAAAGAGAGTTGGAGAGAGTGAGAGGGTAAGAGAGAGAGAGAGAGGAGAGAGAGAGAGAGAGAGGAAGAGAAAGAAAAAAAGAGAGTTATAAATAGAGGGTGTGTGAGAGAAATAGTGTGAGAAGGTGGAATATGGACAAACACACAGAGGTGAAAGTAACAAAAAAAATGAAGGAGAAAACGAAGATGAAGACGAGAAAGTTTTTTAAAGAGAAAATAAGAAGTGAAGCATGCTGTAAAATCGCAGGATGCGAGAGAAACCTTGAACAAAACATAGTGTATGTATGCTACTGCAAACAAACATGTTGGAGGGAATGTTTTACTTGTTTGCTCGTACAACAAACACTACAAACATGCAGAAGGGAGTTCACACCAGCTAAAACACTATCGCACGCTTTATTAACACGGGATGCATAATATATGATGCACGTTAGCATAGGTGATGGAGATGAGGCATTCCAAGAGATGAGGCATTCTAAAAATTGAAGATTTTGATTTGACCTTGAACTGGGAGGTTTCCAATATAGAATTATTCATCACGTACATTTGAAAAGATTGGAAATTTGTAATTGATAATAAACTAGAAAGTCTTCAATCTAGAATTCAATTGGTGCATTTCGTAAATTGAGAACTTTGAATCGACCTTCAACTGGGAGGTTTTCAATATAGAATTATTAATCACGTACATTTAAAAAGATTGGAAATTTGTAATTGATAATAAACTAGAAAGTCATCAATATAGAATACAATTGGTGCATTTCGAAAATTGAGAATTTTGAATCGACCTTAACTGGGAGGTTTTCAATATAGAATTACTCATCACTTACATTTAAAAAGATTGAAAATTTGTAATTGATAATAAACTTGGAGCTCTTCAATCTAGAATTTAATTGGTGCATTTCGAGAATTGAGAATTTTGAATCGACCTTTAACTGGGAGGTTTTCAATATAGAATTATCCATCACGTACATATAAAAAGATTGAAAATTTGTAATTGATAATGAAGTGGGAGGTCTTCAATCTAGAATTCAATTGGTGTATTTCGAAAATTGAGAATTTTGAATCGACCTTGAACTGGGAGGTTTTCAGTACAGAATTATTCATTACGTACTTTGAAAAGATTGATAATTTGTAATTGATAATGAACTGGGAGGTCTTCAATCTAGAATTCAATTGGTGCATGTCGGAAAATTGAAAATTTGGAATTGACTAGAGGTTGGTTCACACAGGTTGGTGCCAGTCCGCGCATGGCTAATGTTGTTTCAGCCTTTTTGCATGAACATTTCAACCAAAATGTCATTTCATCGAAATAGATGGAAAGCGCACATCGACAGAATGCCAACCGGAAGAATCCCTGTGAAAGCACTGAACTATAAACCAGCAGGTGAGAGAGACGTTGGAAGACCAAGGAAAAGGTGTTCTTAAAACTGGACATGATTTTAAAAAGTTAAATTTTAATTATATTTTTGATAAATTTTAATTTCCAAGGCTATTTTAAAAACCGGAACAGGCAATCATGCCTATACCGTGGAAGTCAGAAGAAGAAAAGAAGAAGAAGAAGAAGAAGAAGAAAAGAAGAAGAAGAAGAAGAAGAAAAAGAAGTCATTTCAAACCGATTCCGAATCAAACAGTCCAGATTTGAATCCTTGCGACTATTTTCTTTGGGGATTTCTGAAGGAAAAGATCTTTGCTAAGCATCCTAACACACTGATGGATATGCAAGTGCTAATCATTGAGGCATGTAACGAGATAACCGAGGATATGTGTCGCCGAGTCACCAAGAATATAGGTAGTCGTGTTGAAGCAGCTATCAGACAAGAAGGTGGCCACATTGGACATGTAATGGCCAGAAAGTAATCTCCAGGTATACAGTAGACAAGTTATATTTCATTTTTCTGTACTGATTTCACAATAAACTTTCTATGACAAACTAAATGTAGGATCATATCGAGCGCCACTCTGTATCATCATTTCATGAACTATCATTTATTGTTTTATTTATCCTTTATATCTTTTATCGGCAGAGAGATCCTTTTGGATGTTCTGCCTCGCCGTATTACCCAATGTCATTTCCTATCAACACTCAAGTTTATAGGTTATATATTGGGTTCTTCATGTTTTCTCACTAAAATTTGCACTTTCACTTCCTGAGTTTCTATTTTATAAAGTTTAAAATCAAGGAGCCTATTTTCAAACATAAAATCACATTTGAAAAGCAAACAAATATAAAAATATTGATGATAATACTGAACTGAAAATTTGACATTACAATTTTATCATCCACTAACTACTATTTTTATGAATTATTTATAGTTATCATTATCTGATCAGCATATTCAAATGCTTTTTACAATGGAAAAATCATTTGGGAACTAATTGAAATAAGATTTTATGGGAAAAAACATCTGTAAAGCAGAAAAACATGACACAGATAAAATTCAGAAAATGAGAGTTTGACAGAAACATAATATTTGAGAAGAGATAGCGAAGGATGATATGGTGAGAGAGAGGGGAACAAGGACCAAAATTGAAAAAGAAGGAAGAGGTCAAGTTATGCATGTATAAAAACCACCGAACAAATTTCAGTAGCTTGAAAACGCAGAAAATTAGCACAAGCCTAAAAACCATGGGTTGGCAAAATACACCATTTCCATGATGGTGTAGAAGAGGATGAAAAATGAGTGAGCAATGAGGGGTAGGTGAAGAGAGGAGGAGGAGTAGGAGGAGGAGAACCCTGATACAACTGCGGTACCGTTCACACACATCAACTGTCATAAAACGGTTTTTACCGTTTACCTGAACTCTTCCTCTACCCCCACTTTAAAACCGGGGCCTGAACGTTTTGGAACTCGTTAGCATATCAAAATTGAATCCCTCCCAGGGGGTTTGGTATGTTGGCGGGGGGGGGGGGGGTTAACATGAATGTTACGGAGAGAGAGAGTGGAAGCGAGAGTGAGTGAGGGGAGAGAGAGGAAACTCAGAGAACACATATCTGAGCAAACCAACAAAGCTCAGCCGCATACATTATACCTTACAGCAGAGGTATATAGTGAGATTCCCTGAAATCTGTCAGTGTTGGTTGAATGTTAAGTGTTGATGTTATTTATGAGGATTACTGTCAGTATAGCTTGCAGGCAGTCATCACAGCAGCAGTTATAGTGATAGATTCACTATGAAGAGTCAGCATTGGTTAAGTGAGAAGTGTTGATGTTATTCATTGCGAATGCTGACAATATGATGTTGATTTCAGGTATTGAAACTCGTGCATGAGATTTGTCACTGTTGGTGTGTGTGTGTGTGTGTGAGAGAGAGAGAGAGAGAGAGAGATTAATTGATTGATTCATCAGCTGCCTTTATTAAAAACCTGGGATGGCGAAGTTGGAATAACTATACAAGATAATATTGTGTTGCATCTATTTAAATTGGCGGAGCTTTAGACATATCAATGTCCATTCTTTGGAAAGAATATTCGATGTATTCTTCCCACTAACTCTCTACCAAGAGAGAGAGAGAGAGAGAGAGAGAATAGAATAGAATGGCTGCCTTTATTTTTTACCTAGGACGGCGGAGTTAGGGTGCAGCCGGCCCTCTCTTACACTCAACCCTCACTTGAAGGGGAGTAAGAGAGTGAGAAAGGGGGAAGAGGGAGAGAGAGAGATAGATTGATTGCCTTTATTGAGGTCTCCAAGTCCTCTCGGCCACACAACCATTTATATTTCATACAAATTAATACTATGAATAACAAAATCAAGATTATAACAAACATTTGAAAAATGAACTGAAAATCTAAACTTCATAGAGTGAGAGATATTTTGAGCAAGAGAGAGATTTTGAGGGGGAGGGAGAGAGAGATTTTGAGGGGGAGAGAGAGAGATTGTGAGGGGTAAAAAGGGAGAGATAGACTGGAACATATGTAGGCCACGTGTATAAGCAGTAAAGCAATGATGGATAATATTGTTTTATAACATGTTTTGCAACCTAGTAGCTATGCATTAATCAGAAAATCATATAATAAATATAGGGGATATTAAATATCAGGTAGGAAATATAGGTCAAACTATAACAAGAATCAACATGTGTTGAATAGCCATGATATTGTTTAGATAAATAAGAGGCAATATTAGAATACTATAATAATACAATCGAATTAGTGGAAATTTCGAAAGAGCTTCAAAATTAATATTATTCAAATTTAATGGCTTCAAAAGAGAATATGACGTTTTTCTGCTATACAACATATTCTACAACAATCTATGACGTGTTTTTCATTTCTCATTCCACAGCAATCTTTAGACTTGTTTTTCACATTATTTGACAGAAATTTCAAGACTCGTCAGAAGCCAAGTTGATTTTTACAGCAATAAGATCAAGAGTTGACTGATATTTTAATTGGTTTTTGGATAATTATATTTTGATATGTTTCAATGTTATTAAGTCCAAGTTTTTATATGGAAGTTATATCTTATATGTTTTGAATGTACATGACTGTTGACAAAACTTGCTGTTGTATAGCCTGTGACAAATAATAAAATGTATCGAATTAAAACTCACTACCAACATACTAGGTTTCTCTTTCGTTAATAGTGCAGAATGAAATCTAATGTACAGTACAGTTTTGTATGATGTATTAATTGATCTATGCAATTCATGTTTATTCATGAATATCGGGGGACCGAGCTTTGCTCTGGATTGTAAAAGCATGGAAAATTTGTAACGGAAGATTATAACATATAAACAGAAATTGCTCATTTAATAGTATAGGATGTTTGTAACTACATTTTTTTCAAGTTGTATATTAGAATTTTTCCAAGCTTATCCTACAACAATCTATAGCTAGTTTTTCATTTCTCAATTTCAATTTTATTTCAACAGCTTTCTTTAGAGTTCATTTAACATTTGATGAAAATTCCTAGAGTTATAGGAATCCCAGTCAAGGTTTACAGCAATAAGATTAATTTTGAAAAATAAATTTCAATTTCAATCGAATTGAATTGAGTCCACAAAAGAAGGTTATACAAATTCAATCAATTCTCTCACGATTCAATTTGAGTTTCCTCCCTTAAAATAGAAAACACTCCAACACAGTAAAAAGCATGGAGTAGTTATTATTCTGTACAGCATGGGATGAAACATCGTAGTACAACAAGACTGTCCAGATCTTATCGATAAAATGTATCGATACCCTACGGATCTTGTCGATAGAACAAATCGATACTCAATCAATTCGTACTGGACGCGCAAACTATTTTATTATTCGAGTCCAGTGCTGGACTTGGAGCAACGGAGCGGTAGGGATGATCGGAAGATTATTTCGGATCCGACTTGTAATCCTCACAGCTTGGACTGTGGATTGGCACGTTCCACAACTCTAGCAAAGCTCTAGCAATTACCTGTGCTTTTCACAGTTTTGCTCTACAATTTTTCACACTGGAACGATGGAAGAACAAGACTTACACAGGAGAGTTATGGATTTAAAAAAAATAGTATTCAATATTGAACAGTAATTGGATCATAAGACTTGTTACACAGGAGAGAGTTATGAAAATTTGAATCAGGATGATCCAATATTGAACAGTATCCAGTATTTTGTCTTACAGCATATATGGTATAATAGTATATTTCGCACCTAGGGCCGAAAATTAGACTTTTCCGGCTCGGAATCGGTTTTCAAGTCCAAGGCCGTAGGCCAAGGACTAGAAAAGATTGAGAGCCGGAAAAACATTTTTGCGCGTGGTGTGAACGCTATTTTCCGCCACACAGAATAATAAAACAATATAAATATACGAGAATAATTGTTTATCAGGAACTTCCGAAAGAAAAACTGGAAGGTCATAGCTCTAGCAAATCTGAGGTCTGAATATCAGGAAATTGTATTTTTTTTTGTATTGTATAAATCCAAGTATTATTATTATTTATTCTGATTTGTCTAAATAAACCTAAAAGATTATGTTCAATTATTATGTTTTAATGTGGTCGGTTGAGTTTATACTTTTAAATTCTTTCAAATGACAATGAGATGATATTATTATGTTATGATTCTTGAATAATAAACACAAATAATGAAAAGTTTTTTGATCAGCTGTTCTAGCACACTTGAAAATGCTTGTTGTCATCGACTGCGGAAGTTAAGGTTAGAAGCTTGTAAAATATCGGAATTTGGGTAGATAAAAATCCCTAACCGAAATATTAATAGGTCTAAAATAAAGTAACTGGCTAATATCGCCAAATAGATAACCTTAAGATTAGATAGCATCAGCTTGTTCTGGCTAAACGGTACAAATACCTAAAAAGGATTTGAAAGAATTTGTTGCTAATAAATAATATTATATAAAAATATTTTGAAGATTGAGGTAGGTATAGCATTCAGTGATCGGCGACCTAAAGATCGACCAAATCGAGCAACGTAGAATCTGACCAAAACCCCTTGGCAGAGCTCTATTGCAACAAAACAGTATGCAATGTAAAGAACACATGATCACGTGGCTAACTATTAGGTGGCATGAAACAAATATTAGTATATAGAATATAGCTAGCATGTAGAGAGCATAAGTAAAAAACCAAATAAAAATAATTAAGTGTATTCAGGAAATAGGAGGTACCAGGCGCATGAATACTGAATCAAATTTGCATGCACCAATAGCACAATAGCAGTTAATAGGCGGCAATAGTATGCCAATTCAAAAATATTTCTATATATTTATATAAATGTTTGAGATTTATGTTAAATTATTGTATAGTCTATGTCATAGATATGGCCCAAAGGCAAAGAAATTATTAAACGCACAACCTAAGTAATAATTTGATATTTTTTGTACGATCTATTTGAACCTAAATGACGGAGGACTAAGATATTCAAATTTTATGTTAATTTGAAAGTCGGAAATAAGATTTGTAAAATTGAGAAAGGAGAACCACCACTCGCCAGCCAAATGCCACCATGAGAGGACCTAAATATTTTAGAGCATAATACCTTGCTAATAAATTGTAAAAGTTAAAGTTAGATCAATTATTAAATTTTCTAAAGGACTTTGTGATGCTCTTGTAAAGCAGAAGTCATTTTTAATTTCAAATAATTTATAACCCCTTGGAAGAGACGATTCCGGCTACCATATCCAGGACCCCAGGGAGTTGATCGACATCGGCGGCTTATAAGAAGATTTTCTACACGTGAGTGATAAATATTGAATTAGTGATGGGCGCCCTAGTGCTTCGAATCTATCAAATGATCAAAGCTAGCTCGTCGAAAGGGTTTTTATTATAAATTAAGAATTTAATAAGAAAAATACTTGCGCAAGTAAATATAGTATTAAAGGTATTTTATTAAAGGAGTAAATGGATCAATACATTTCAGAAAATTCTATTGAATCAAAGAAGTATGAAATCTAGGCTATTAAAACATATTCATATGATATTTAATTTTTGCAATATAATTTGCGATAGTTTGTTATAGCTCTAATTCACTAGATGAATTGCTCTACCTATTCCGTCAGGTGCCGAATCTTGCACCCTGAGAATAATATTTAAATATAGAGAAATCTACTAAGTACTAGAGAATTTAATATATATATATATTGGATTATTAGTGGCTAATTTATCAAGTTGATCTCAAAGAACCTATTTTTTAACTGAATTGTCCAAGTCGACAAGTATTAGCAAGCGCATATCGCAGCTACATGCAAAAGGATGCATATGATTTTAAGATAAAGGCACATGGTAATGATTCGTGCCATAAATCTAGAGTATAAAGTTTAGCCTGTGATATTTTACTGATTTCAATTATTGTTCTATTTTTAGTTATATTATATTTTTATCGCTCTTTATATATTTTTGCCTCGATCTATTTTTTGCATTATTTGTTTAATATATGTATCAAAATGTTTATGGTGTGCAATTTATTTTAATTCCCCAACACTATAGTATAAGTATCATATTTATATATTATTTATTTTTTAATGAATTACAAGAGTTATAGGGGAAGCTCATACCTGGGCCTATAAAGATTTTTTAAGACTGAATCCTATTAAAAAACCACGACCTAATTATATAATTATATCAAATATTCATGCTCTACCGACTGATGCCAAGCAGGAGGCTAATCGTTATTTAAATATAAAGAATAACGTGACAAGCTCTATCCTACTCTGAAAATCGAATTTGAATAGTTTATAATATTAATATATCTTATCTGTAATTCATTCATCCAAATAAAATGATAGTATCTTATGGCTGAACACTGTATTTAATTCTGGAAGCAAACTGATTACGTTTCATAAACTATTTGTAAAAATGTTCAGCACCAAGGATTTGCCCAAGTAGTTCCAAAATTATCCACCAGGTTTCGTGATAAACGCAGTACTATGATGAGGTTAGAGGTTAGATTCAATTATAATCTGAAAATTGAATTTGAATAATTCATAATATCTTATTTGTATTTCATTCATCCGAATAAAATGATAGTATCTTATTGCAAAATACTTTATTCAATTCTAGAAGCATATTAAACTGATTTCGTTTCATAACTTATTTTGTAAACACGTTCATATCGAATCAGAATCAGCTGACTTCAAGGTTATTTAACAGCCCTAGGGCCGTAAAAATTTTACCGGCCTGGTCAGAAAACAATCATTTTCGGCCTCCATATGACGCACGAAAACCAGCTCATTACATCCAAGTGGGGCGAAAAAGTATTTTTGTAGTGATATTT
This sequence comes from Nilaparvata lugens, assembly GCF_014356525.2. NCBI lineage: Eukaryota > Metazoa > Arthropoda > Insecta > Hemiptera > Delphacidae > Nilaparvata > Nilaparvata lugens. Next base: position 25,875,819 of record NC_052515.1, read on the forward strand.
GAATTTTTTATTACCGTACTGTCTTTGATTAATGTCGACTATTGTCTATCATTAGATAAAAACGACACAGTATCAGAGACTACCAGCGACACAAGGCTTCATGCAAAAGAACTACTACGACTATTGATTGGCTTGAGTTAACAGTGAAATTTGGAACATAAACGCCCTATACCATGGGATATCCTCTTATGCTATTTTTTTCGCTGCTACAATTTAGATGTAGATGAAGTGGTAGTGATTTAGAAATGGAAGAAGTAGGAGTGGAAGGAATATGAGGAGAAATCAGTGATTCTCAATAAGTAATCATACATCTCAAATCATCTGAACCACATGAGCATTGATTATAACCGCTACCCAACAGCAATTCACTTATCTAATCTATGTCAAAAACTAGAAAATAGTTTCCTCATGAAATGAAATGGCGGAGCTAGAATGGAGCGCTGTGATTGGACGAGAGTATTGGCAATCCCACATTCAACACTTGGAGCAGGGAACCAATGGAAACCGAGCTTGGGTCGTGGATCCAGCCAGGTTGTTGTCTTCCTTCTCCAATAGATAGCGTTCGTAGTACTAAATAACAAATAGTGAGTAGGTTTTTGATTTTGTATTCAATTTTTTTAAATAAGTGCAATATTTCTAAAGCTTTTAATTTATTGTAATACATTCTGTGATTCATTTAGAGTATAAAATCAACCTTCAAAATTCAAAGTTTAAATAATCATTCCTGGACCGAAAATCAAGTGACGAAGCAGTGTGAGATTACATAACCTTATCTTTTGGACAACATTAACATTTTATCAAAATTCTTGGAGAGAAATTGTACAGGCTCAGCCTAGTTTTTCCTCCAGTGTCATAATTGTATTATGATTATAGTACTTTATACAATAAATGAATGAATAAATTCATACTCATTCATAATTTGTAGTCTATTTATATTTGCTAAATCATAGTGAGAACATGAGTAAAAAGTTTTCTGTGGAAGGAAACTGTGATTGAAAAATTATGAGAATCAGACAATTATGTCATAGCGTATCTTAAAATAGATTGCATTATAATGAAGAAGCTATAATTACCTAGATCTGTGATATCTAGTAGGTGTATGCACTGAAACGTTGTATTAATACAACGTATAGTCACGTTACATTAGTTATCTCGATTTTATTCTGTTTTGTACTTCTTATATTTCATTCATTTGAGCAAAATAAGTAAGGGTACTTTCAATAATTTATTTAAAATTGATTATCAAGACGATGTTCAAAAGTTCATTTTATGATATGTACTGAATAAATAATTAATTATTGATACCATATCTTACAATTATCGTATATCATAGCTCTTTTTTCATCATTCACAAGTTGACGGGAAAGAGCACCGGCCTGATAATGATACCTTATAAATATCTTATCTCCTAGCTCTATTTCAATCCTACACTAGTTGACGGGAAAGTCCACCTGCCTGATAATAAATACTGGAATCGAATAATGAGTTGGACTTTCTGAGTTTCGGTAACTTTTGGCCGTGACAAAGTTGTCAACTAATTGGATCAGGGAGTAGGAGAAAGGCAGGCAAGGTGTGATCTTGTTATTTCCTCAATGTGACCAGTGGAGCAGCAACTTTCGGCTACTCTTAGCAATATCCAGAAGCGTACCTATCAAATATCAGATATATTATCAGATTCAGAAGTAATTCTGCTGACTTAGATTCACGTATAACTGTCAGCTTTTCTTATTAGAAAATTAGTAACGTTTCCTATCTAACTAGTGCTGAAAGTTAGGAGTCAATCTGACTAGCATTTATTTTTGGATTTCGAAGAGAATTTCATCATTTATTGCACTAATAAGAGGTTGACGTTTAACTGTCAAAATTCATTAGTAATATATCACCCACGCTTCTTATTTAACCAGTGCTGGAAGACCCGAGTCCATTTCACAAGCATTTATATTTGGAATTTGAAGAGTTTTTCGCCAATAAGAGCACTGATTTATGACTGAAATGTTCGCATTTCTCAGTAATATATCACCACGCTTCTTATTTAACCAGTGCTGGAAGACCCGAGTCCATTTCACAAGCATTTATATTTGGAATTTGAAGAGTTTTTCGCCAATTATAGCACTGATTTGTGACTGAAATGTTAGCATTTCTCAGTAATATATTACACACGCTTCTCATTTGAACTATGCTGGAAGCTTCAAGTAAAGGCATTCGAATAGCTTCGTTGAAGCGATAGAGGACTGAAAAACTGGTTTTATTTTTACTAGAGTGTAAAATGAAGAGGTTACTATTAAAAAACAATTTCACTAGCATTTGAATTTGAATTTTGAAATAAAGATTCCTTTCATTCACAATTTATATTAACTATGCACAAAACACAAATCATTAAAATGATTTCGTTAAATTGACCGAGCGAAGTGAGGTCTAAGATTCAAGTCAACGGTTTGGCATTTCTATTAATGTTTAAATGTTTATATGTTGTGCATTTACGGCGAAATGCGGTAATAGATTTTCATGAAATTTGACAGGTATGTTCGTTCCTTTTTCAATTGCGCGTCGACGTATATACAAGGTTTTTGGAAATTTTGCATTTCAATGATAATATAAAAGGAAAGAGGAGCCTCCTTCATACGCCAATATTAGAGTAAAAATCAGACTATAGAATTATTCATCATAAATCAGCTGACAAGTGATTACACAAATGTGTGGAAAAGCCAATCTATTGCTGTATTTCCATAAGGTCTATAGTTTCGATCAGGTACTTTTGGATGAGAATACTGCGTGAGGTCTGCTGTTCACAGAACTACTAGTATAAATCAAATACAGAATTTTCAATTTCGAAAAAAGAATGATTCACAATTTATATTCAACTATACACTAATCATTATAATGATTTTGTTTAATATAACACAAACACAGAAAACGATTAAGTGTTTGAGTATATGCAGTAAATTTCTGGGGACTAGCATACATTCAGAATAGGAGGCCATTCTAAGGCTGGCCACTAACGACAGGACATGCATGATCAACATGTGTGTACACATGTCGTCATACATTGTTGTATCATCACAGCGAAAGGCTTCAAGCATAATTTTTTGATGCTAGGTTTGTATCTTCGATTTCTAATAGTTTCATGATTTCTTGATATCATTATAATTTGTAATTTCCCAGTGGTTTTGAATGGAAAAGACTAAGAAATTGTCAAAAAACCACAGATTTATTGATACTTAGAAATACCGGTATAAGTATTTATAAGTAGTATCAATAAATCTGTGTTTTTTGACAATTTCTTAGTCTTTTTCATTCAATATGGATAATTACCACAATATGAACTTCTCAACTACACAAAAAGTCCCAGTGGTTTATTTCGTGTTCGAAGCTGCTTACTGATGACGTATGATGTATGTTTGTGTGCTTGATAAACATGGATGTAAACTTATGGAAACAACATGGGAATAGAGTTATATTATTATAAAAATTCGACTAAGTCACTGTCAATGTTGTAGAACCGTTCCGTAATGAAATAGAAAAAACACATATATCATCAAACTCTACAGTTTTATTTGGTACAGGACCATGGTTTCGTGAGCACACAGTTCACTGTGGATACGAAATTTAATTTCAAGCATTGGATTCACAGCTTGAAAATTTGACAATATATGTGTGTTTTTATTTCATTATATTATTATCATAGTATCATTTCACAATAATTTCATCAGATGATACAGTTTCTCCCCATTCTACAACGCACAGAAAACACCAATCCAAAAGACCGCGATAAGTCATAGCGAGAGAAAACAAAGATATCCCAAACACTAGGCCACGTTGACTATTTATTGAACTTCTCACAGAAAGAAAACTCCCTTTAAAGGGTCAGAACCCACGAGGTAATCTATTACATTCTCAGGACAGCTGTTCCGTATAAAATACAGAAATCGTACTCTTCTGTTCCTCTATTTTGGGGGCGCGGTAGTGAATTTCGAGGTTGTTCAGGGAAAGTAGGGGGTTGTTCAGAGAGAGAGGGCGTTGTGGTTCATGACCTAAATACCTTCCAGTTCCCAAGGGATGGACTCTCATAAATCCCGGTTATTCCGGTTGTGTAACAGGGGTGGGTCTTGTTGCGCATGCGTTGAACTAATGTTGGGAGTAATGGTGTCTTCAGGTGGAAGGTGAAAGGAAATCTTCTATTTAAAATTTAATTCTCCATTAGTTTATTTATTCATTTGATTTTGAAATGCCAATTGCTGGAGGTCGGGTTTAAGAGAACCCATCATTTTATGTTTGTTTTCAATAAATTGATAGATTGATATCAGTTGAGCTTTGTTCGATTTATGTATATGTATTTATGAGTGTAAAATAAATATATTTGAATTTGAAATAGTTTGAAAAATTCGAAAAATAAAGATACAAAGAGACAAAGACTAGTATGTTTCTTGAGTTCTGTTTCAGATGACGTTGATTCGTGTTTGAACGTTTGAAATTTTCTTTCTGTTTTATTCTTTGATCAATCATATCAATACAATAACTTCACCTTTTGAAAAATATTTGATAGTCTCTTTATTAGACTAAAAAACAGGATTAAAACAGGAAGAAATTTTCAAACGATTCAAACACGAATCAACGTCATCTGAAACATAACTCAAGAAACATACTAGTCTCTTTCTCTTTGTATCTTCTCTATTTAGAATTTTTTAAACTATTTCAAATACAAATAAAAATTTATTTATTCCACACTCATAAATACATATACATAAATCAAAAAAAGCTCAACAAGTCAACACAGTTCAACAAAATGTAATAATAATAAACGGTAAGTGAAAAAACCACTGGCTTCTAAGATGACTTGTTCGCCAGTGGGAGTAGGAGATAAAATTATAATACGCTCAACCTGATTTAAATTTGATTTGAATTAACCTGATTTGACCAGAGAGAAACTTTTTGTAGTTCCTCTGTATACTCTCACACTGTAATGTCATATATAGGAGTACTGTTGGCACAAGAAATCCATGATGATAATCATCACGTCTCCAATCTCCAAGAATCGAAAAAATTCAACTTTATCAATAAAAACATCCACATATCAACTTCAAGAACCGATAAAACGACTTCGAAAACATAATTTGATGTACATATCTTATTGTTTTTATCTGATTTCAACAGCCTCATGGATGATATTGTATTCGGCTCGAGATCCAAAGAATCTAAAATTGTTGATAACATTTCAGTTGATAACTTCCAAAGAATCAAAACACGAATCAATGGGTCTTTGTGGATAGAAATCTAGGAGCAATAAGACATTTGAGTCCACTGTTGGCAAAGAATAAAACACTCAACAAACCTATATGATAACAGAACTCAACAGATGATAATAATGATGATGCTGATGATGATGATATTGATAAAATGTTGAACTCAATATACCAAGAATTCTAAAGGATCTCAAGATTATCTCAATATGAACATCCACAGAATTATCCTACACAAATAACTCTCAGTCACAATTTAACGAATTAGTGAACAGAATTCAAGAAACATTCGAGTATACTGTTGACGAAAGAATTCAACAGCCCCATAAATGGTATGATGATGATGATGATGATTATAAACATCGGGGCACCGAGCTTCTCTCGTTATTTATTTATTGATAAACAGAGCACAATTCTTCAAAATGATTGGGGAAGGATAAACAGGCACAGCCCAAAACTGTTTCTTCCCCGAATTTTGATTAATACACTATAAATCGTTCAAAAAGTAGGTTATGTTTCATACACTTTAATTCAGGTTCAATTTTCTGTCAAAATATTTAAAAACAGAAAAGTTCTAATTTAGATTGTTTACAAACCAAATTGAATAACAAAATAACACTCACTAATCACTTAAAACTGTAGAATAATGATTAACTTTGAATATTATGATATACTTTTATTTAGAGTGATAAACCATGTCATGTCAACAAATCAGATTATTTTGATAGAATCTTTTACAATTCCTAGATAATATTTCTCGCAAGATACGGTAAGCTGTTTGAATGATTACACAGCTGATCTCCCACACAGGCACACGCATCTTCTGTTATCGACAGACGACGAAATCTGTTCTTCCAAGGGATAAATTATCCTTTTAATGTCCTTCAGATAGTTTTTCCAGGGATGAGAATAGTGCAATGGAATCTTTATATTATAAACCTACTATGTTCTGAATTTCGTGAGAATCGTTAGAGCCGTTTTCGAGATCCGGTGAAATACAAACATATAAACATCTAAACATCCAAACATCTAAACATATAAACAGAAATTGCTCGTTAATTAGTATAAAATAATATGATGAACTCAATACTCCAAGAATTCGAAAGTATTGTAAAATTATTTTAATGAAAGTTTACACAGAATTCAAACATGAATAACTCATTAGACACAATTCAACATCTTCGTGAACAGAATTCGAAAAACACCCGAGTACACTATTGACACACCAAGATCCTGGCACAAGAATTCAACAGCCCCATTGAAGCTATTTCAACTCGAATTTCCAAGAATCTGAAAACCCATTGATATTATTTCAACAAGAACACCCACACAATCCAAACAGAAAAGAATTAATTAGACAAGAGCATCTGTAGGGAACCGATGCAGCGATGCATGGGCATTTGTTATTTGCCGCATTTCACTTGCTAATAGGCACACCCTGTATACGTACAACCTACCAATATGGAAATATTCCGACAGAAGAAGTACAGTGATGAAATTCAGGTCATACTGTCAGGATTTCTTATAGGTTACCGCATTTGTTTCCCATTCAACCAACGCTGCCAAAAAGGAAATATTCTAATGGAACAACTACAGCGGTGAAATTCACGTTACACTGTCAGAATTTCTTATATATCACCGCCTATGCTCTCCACTGAATTGATGCTGTCATACGCAGATATTTCGACGGAAGAACTACAGAGATGAGATTCAAATCACCCTGTCAGAATTTCTTACACACAACACTGATGATTTCCATTGAATTAATGCTGCCGATATGGAAATACACCGACGGAAGAACTACAGCGATGAAATTTACGTTACACTGTCATCGTTTCCTACTAATTCGACCAATGCTACCCATTCAACCAAATGCTGACAGTTTAAAGTGAATGTCAGCATGGCTGCTACGTTCTCACAGCTGGCATCACATCATGAGTAAAGAAAGAAAAACAGGGAAAACCTTGTATATGCGCGCGAATCGAGATTTGTTATTTCATGGTAGAAGAATTTTTAATTACCCCGAAAACTGAGTGCTGTCATTGGAGGGGTTTAGAGGTGAGTGAGGAAGGGGTAGATGGGAGGGGAAGGTGGTATTGAAGAGGGAGAAGAAGAAAGATGAGAGAGAGGAATGATGTGGAGAGGAGAGGGGAATGTTTTAGAGCGGAAGGGAATATTGTTGAGTGGAGGGGAAATTTTGCAGAGTGTAGGATGATGGTGTTGCGGGGAGGAGTGAAGGTGTTGAGGGAGGGGGAAGGAGGTAGTGGAGAGAGGGAAGAAGAAAGATGGTAGAGGGGAATGATGTGGTGTGGAGAGGGGAATGTTGTAGATTGAAGAGAATATTGCAGAGTGGAGGGGAAATTTTGCAGAGGGGAGGTTGTATATGTTGTGGGGAGGGGTGAAGGTGTAGAGGGGAGGGTGAAGGAGGTAGTGGAGAGAGGGAAGAAGAAAGAAGGGAGAGGGAAATGATGTGCTGAGGAGAGGGGAATGTTATAGAGTGAAAGGGAATATTGTAGTGTGGAGGGGAAATTGTGTAGAGGGGAGGGATGAAGGAATTGAGGAGAGTGGTGGATGCTGCAGAGGGGAAGGGCGAAGGGGTATAGGGGAGGGGGAAGGCGATAATGGAGAGGGGGAAGAGAAAGAGGGGTCAGGAGAATGATGTGGTGAGAAGAGGGGAATGTTGTAGAGTGGAAGGGAATATTGTAGAGTGGACGGGGAATTGTGTAGATTGGTGGGGGGTAAACAGCGGGTGTGTTTTCCACGACTGTAGTGGAGGAGTTCACCTATAGATGTCAGCATTAATTTGTATGAGTGGCATTGATTTTATTTGTGAGCTTAGCTGACAGTTTTGAGTGAATCTAGATACACCAACAGTTTTCGCCTTTTTTGCACGTTTTTACAGATTCGTTAACAGATGTCTGTCGAGGGAATAGAGAGAGGGATGGAGAGCGACCTCTAACTCTCTCCTCTCAATGTTATTTTCACTATCTCTATCTAAGTTTCCCTCTCAGAAAATATTGAAGCTTTCTCACTCACATAAACTCTCACAACATAACACTTTCTATCTCACTCACTCACTACCTTTTTGTAGAGAGTTATTGGGGAGGATATTTTTAATATTCTTTCCGAAGAATGGACATTGATATGTCCAAAGCTCCACCAATTTATGTAGATGCTACCATATAATTATTATCTATAGTTATTATATTACAAATTGCTTTTTCATATCATATACAGTCAATAATTATTTTCTTAGTCTATATTATGTAAATTCATCACTATAATTTTGCTGTATTGTAAGCTGTTGTATATAAGTGTATAAGCCAGTATATATGTCATATACATAAATAAAGTACTCAATCAATCAATCACTCTTAAGCTGGGATTACACCAAAGTTATTAACAAAGTGTTGATAACTTAATTCATATAGATTATATTAGATTGAACGGAAGTTGACAAACACATATGTTCATCATGAGTGTATGATAAGTTATGTTCAATTTAATAGAATCTATAAGGATAAAGTTATTAACATTTTGTGAATAACTTTGGTGTAATCGCAGCTTTAACCTCTCTATCATATCTCTGACTCTCTCACTCTCTGTTTCTCTATGTCTCCCTCTTCTTGAAACCTCTTCAACAGAGAAAACTATCACTTCTCCCGTAGACTCAGCTACTCATATGTGATATATAATAGTAGAGATAGGGAATCAAAATAATTATAATATTAGGAACTAGTAATTGAACCACCAGCAATAGTAATCTATGAATTAAAATCACTTCACTTATATGGGCTACTTTATTCAAATAAATAAAAACAATATTTTAACCTGACATTTTAACTTGGACATGACCTATGGTCGAAACTAGTCTTTCTAAAATATTTCAAAGTTTCTAATAAAGTGTACTACAAGTTGTTATATTGTTTCTATTAATATATGAATTATTTATCATTTATTCTTATTCAAATACAATCCAGGTAAAAACAACAGGCATTTGCTCAAAGCTTCTTCACACCTTAATTTGGAATACACAGTCTAAAGGTTATGTTAACTTAATTTGCACACACTTTTGAGTCCAAAAAATGTATCCACTACAATTTTGAATTTAACAGTTAGATTAATTTCCAAATACGAATCAAAACAAAACTTTTACTTCACAATAATTATTGTAATAATAATCAGTAATAATTGTAATAAATAGTAGGACACAAGAAGCTAAGATATTTATTTGATTCCACGTGAATGACGAATTATGATCAACTCTGTATCATCCTTTCACTCTCTCTAAAATCAATCAATCAATTCCTGTTACACTTCTCATTGATTCGAAGGTTAAGACCCGGTTGCACAAAAGCCGGTTAAATTTTAACGTGGTTAAAATTTAACCGGCTTTTGTGCAACCGGGCCTAAGTGTAAGAGAAGGCCAGCTGCACACTAACTCCGCCCTCTTAGATCAAAATAAAGGCAGCGATTTTAATCTATCTCTTCCTGTATTTCTTCAAATTTCTCACTCTCTCACTTCCTCTCTCTGAATACATCTCTCAGACGTCAACTCCATTTCACCAGAATACTTTAAATCTCTTTTAATCGTTCTCTCAGAATTGTCAATTCTCTTAGTATATCAGCAACTTCACACATCAGTACTCTCATTTCTTCTCTCTCACTCTCCTTTGAATAGAGGCAGCATATCAAACAAATAATCTCTCGCTACTCATTCTTTCAAATATCCCCATTTCTCACTAATAATGCTCACACACTTTCTGTCTAGCCTTTACTCTCTTTTTCTCTCTCAAAATGTTTTCCCTCAAATCTTCCCTCCTCTTTTTCTGTCTAACTCTCTCACTCTTTTGGCTTATCATTCTCCCTCCATTTCTCTCTTCCTCTCCTTACTTTACCCTTCACATGGCTACTCTGCTCTCATTCTCTTCTATATCCTTCAAGCTTTCTCACATACCCTTCCTAAATATTTCTCCACAAACACTTTCCATTCTTATTCCACTACAGAACTTGAAATTCAGTCGATTTTTCTCCCAGAACTCTTCTTCCTATTTCATCTTTGCACACAGTTCTCTCATTCCCTGTTCTCTGTCTTTCTTCTACTCCTCATCTCTCCCACCCTATCTTCCTCATCACCTACTTCTCCTTCTCCTTCTTCTCATCCTCCTTCTTCGTCTCCTCATTTACCATCTCCTGCTCCTCAACCTCCTCCTCTCGTCTCACATCCTCCTTCTTCTCCTCCCTCCTTTGGGAGAGAGTTAGTGAGAAGGATATCTTTAGTATTCTTTCCGATGAATGAACATTGATATATCCAAAGCTCCGCCAATTTATGTAGATGCATAACAATATTATCTATACTTATTCCAAATTGCTTTTTTCATATCATATACAGTTCAATAATTATTTTCTTAGTCTATATTATGTAAATTCATCAATAATTTTGCTGTATTGTAAGCTATTGTATATAAGTGTATAAGCCAGTATAATATTGTAATATACATGAATAAATTACTCAATCAATCAATCTCTTACTCTCTTACTCCGCCCTGTCTAACTCTCTCACACTGTCTCTCTTTCACAACGCATCAGCATAAAGCTGTTTTATGGTGTGCAGGGTGCAGCCTGCTGGATGAAGAGTCTTGTTGTATCGAATTTGGGGTTCACGAGTGAAAAAACTTTGATTTCCCGTACTCTGTTCCCCCACGGGGGTTTCAGGGGTTCGGAAGGATGAGGAGGAGGAACAGTAGGAGGAGGAGGAGGAGGACGAGTGGGAGGGGTAGGAGGAGGAGAAGAGGGATTTGAGGATTCATTGACGGAGGGAGGGCAGGGGTTGTTGCGATGTTTTTAGCATGCCACACTCGACAATGCATTTGCCGCTGAATCGAATATGATGGGTGGAATCACTAAGCGACGTAAAAACCTACAACACGAGAAAACTGTTCGAATAGTACAATCTCTGGTTTTCTTACTCCACAGAGAAACAGATTCATATTAGGACTGAGTAGATCGATGAATAGTAGAGTAGAGTAGATCATAATGGTAGATCTGATCGTATACTGAGTAGATCATATTTAATAGTGAAAAACTTTTATATACTTGTCGCATTCAATAACCTAATAAAATTCCACAAAAACACAATAACTCCATCAGAACTCAAAGTATAGTAGAATGAAGTAGATCATATTAGTAGATCTGATCGTATACTGAATAGATCATATCTAATAGTAAACACTTTTATATAGGCCTACTTATCGCATTCAATAACTCAATAAAATTTCACAAAACCTCAATATATTCCACAAAAACACTAAGACTCCAGCAGAACTCAATAAATTCCTCAAGAACTCAATAAAATGTATTGTCAAATTGATAGTGAAAAAATAAAGAGAAAGAAATGGGTTTGAATCGGAGATGAATGGACATAGAATATTGATTATTCATTGATCATGATGAGCGATAATTAATCAATTCAGAATTAATTGAAGAGAGAGAGAGAGAGTACACTGACCAAGGAGAATTTTGAAGTTATTGGAAGAAAAGAGGAAAAGAGTACTAGATAAGGGATAAGTTGGAAGAAGAAATATTTAGCATATTGAAAAAAAAGAATAAGAAGAAATGAAGGAGAAGAAGAAAATGAAGAAGAAGAAGAAGACAACGACACCGAAAAAATCAGTTTATTATTCAGTAATGTCCTAATTAATAGGTCGTAAGTTCCCTGAAGCAGAAATCTTCCGAAAATATTTCAGTTTTTTTCCATATTGATATTTCTGGAAACATCAACTACAGACTCAATCATCACACTTTATATTCCCAGTTGAAGTTATGATAATCAACTGATTTATTCAATGCGAGGAAATCTGTTCTTGATTCAATCCCTTTATCATTCCAAAATCTCAAGCACCAATCCTCGAAAAAGAATCAGGAACTTGAAGATAACGATTATATTCCATCAGTTCAGCGTTTGCCATCATTAGCAGAGCTAACAAGAAGGATGAAAGCAGAGGGAAGAAGAGACACAGAGAGAGAGAGAGAGAAACGAAGAATTTTGATAGATCATTACTTTTATCTAAAGTGAGGTGCACGTTATAATGACAGTGGAAAAAAATAGGAGAACAATGTTGACGATCTTTACTGTCTTGTCAATGCCTTCTATAGACGGTAGCTGATACAGGTTTATTGATGTAATATTAATCGTTAATTCTCGTTTAAAATAATCTATTATATTTTATTAAGCAACAATTTATATTTTCTAATAATTTCATGATTAAGATGAAATATTTTGTTAATTAATTATCAATTCTACATTGTTGGAAGCAGATCTGGCAACAGAGCAAAACGAGAAAGAGATAGCGCTATCCGCTTTGTGAATGATAGATAAGGATAGCAATACCAGTGTTACTCAAACACTGCCATTATAACGTGGACCTCACTATAGAATGAAGGAAGCGAATCCTGACCTTGAGAAATTCGTAAATAAAGGAAATTATAACTATCGTGAGGTGCACGTTATAATGGTAGTATTAAGTAACATTGGTGTTGCTATCCTTGTCTATAATTCGAAAAGCAGATAGCGCTAAGCTTTTCTAGCAACGTCACGTTGCCAGATCGTTTTTCATCGATTTAGAAATATAATGTAATTGCCGTCAGGCTCGCTGCGCTCGCCATATCCGTTTAGCAAGGGGGCTCCGCCCCCTGGACCCCCGACTGAATCGTCTAAGAATGAGGTCAGCAGGCTCGCTTCGCTCGCCTGCATTTTTCATTTGAGCATTTTTATCATATATTAGGACGATCCAGTCGGGGGTCCAGACTAAACGTCTGGCTAAACGGATATGGCGAGCGAAGCGAGCCTGACGCCTAGTAATAAAATATTCCCAGGAATAGCTCTGATTGAAGTAGCAGTGCCCAATCAATTTTTCCGCGATAAATACATTTGAATCTTCAACTTGGTGCCAACCTAACAAAGTCAACTCAACTTGATGCCAACCTGACAAAATTATTAATTTAGTTACCAGTTAACAACTGTTTCGAAGAGGTACTCTCTCTAGATTATAGTTCTATATTAACATATGGTATGGACATTTTTCAATTATAATTAAGAGAATAAGAAGAATATACATGCAAAAAGACGAACTTTAAACCCTTAAAAACCACCCTTAGAGTTGAAATATTGCCAAAAGATTTATTAGTGCGCCTCTAAAGGGCCAACTGAACATACCTACCAAATTTGAACGTTTTTGGTCTGGTAGATTTTTAGCTCTGCGAGTGAGTGAGTGAGTGAGTCAGTCAGTCAGTCAGTGAGTGCCATTACACTTTTATATATATATATATATAGATTGATTAACAAAATAGCTCATTCCAATGATAAAAAATGATTGTTAAACCATTGGAAAATATATTTTCGTGACGAATAAACTGTAATAATTGATTGTAACAAGATTGAACACTTAATATTACATCAGATATACTGGCATCAGCCACCCTCTATAGAGGACACTGGTAAGGCAGAGAATCGGCTACACTGAATCATTTCAATCATTAAAAAAATGATTGTTAAACCATTGGAAAATATATTTTCGTGACGAATAAACTGTAATAATTGATTTGTAACAAGATTGAACACTTAATATTACATCAGATATACTGGTATCAGCCACCCTCTACAGAGGACAGTGGCTAGGCAGAGAATCGGCTACACTGTTCTCCTATCTTTCCACACTGCCATTATAAAGTGGACCTCACTATACATAGCTGTGCTTCTAATGAAACACCCCACTCATCCATGTTCTAAGAGGAAGCCCCACGATCTTCTTCCAGAAAGGAAGCCCGTTGTGTACCCACAAGGGAGACCATACCTCAACCAGAACATAACATCCAACAACCCCTTGGAGTCAGAAACATCCTAGCTCAACATTCAACATCCCCCCATGAATTGGGTTATCAATCAATCAATCAACTAAGAGAAGGGTACATTGTGGTATGGTATACAGAACTCGTTCAATTAGTGATAAATGTCAGACAAGATACCAACGCCATCTCTAATAATTTAGAGACACGTTTGAATTCATCTTGAGGTTCAACTGGTAGAATCACTTGGGAACCTCCACATATAACCTTTGAATTGTTTAATATTATTGATGAATCCCAATTGATGAACTGGGTGCATTAATAGATGATAACAAGTTCTATCATGCCATCTTTCAGCATGTATATTCTTCTTATTCCAATCTCTTAATTATAATTGAAAAATGTCCATACCATATGTTAATATAGAACTATAATCTAGAGAGAGTACCTCTTCAAACAGTTGTTAACTGGTAACTAAATTAATAATTTTGTCAGGTTGGCATTAAGTTGAGCTGACTTTGTTAGGTTGGCACCAAGTTGAAGATTGAAATGCATTTATCGCGGAAAAATTGATTGGGCACTGCTACTTCAATCAGAGCTATTCCTGGAAATATTATATTATTTGCAATCAGGCTTGCTTCGCTCGCCATATCCGTTTAGCCAGACGGTTAGTCTGGACCCCCGACTGGATCATCCTAACATATGATGAAAATGCTCAAATGAAAAATGTTCTCATTCTTGGACGATCCAGTCGGCGGAGCCCCCTGGCTAGACGGATATGGCGAGCGAAGCGAGCCTGACGGCTATTTTGTCAATAATACTATTCTCAGAGACTAACCATTAATTTTTATTTCACTATGAAACTTGCACTTTCTTATGACGATTGTCATTAAAACTAGTCTTAGAGAATAACCATTAATTCTCATTTCATTATAGATTACACTATGAAAAAATGGAAATTCTGTTCATTCATTGATGACTCAAGTAGTTCTGAGATTATGGGAGCATTGATAATTACATCATATTATATTATAATCTGCATGATAATAAGATGCTCGTATCCGGTCGTATCCTTGTCGTAGCCGACAAGGTTGATAGATGATTTATATTGGATATCTTAAATGATGTATCAAAAATCAAGTAACGAAGCAGTGTGTGATTACATAACCTTATCTTTTGGAGAACATTAACATTTTATCAAAATTTTTGGAGAGAAATAGTACAGGCTCAGCCTAGTTTTTCCTCCAATGTCATAATTGTATTATGATTATAGTATTTTATACAATAAATGAATGAATGAATGAAATGTATAATACTCAATACTGCGTTCTTCTACTTCAAATTCAAATAATTCGCCATAAATTTACAATCAAATAGACAAAATGCAGTAAAATTCAAAAAAACATGAATATTATTGCTTAGTCATGATGATCTCAATCTAACTACTATTCTGACTATATATTTGAATATCAGAGTAGATTAACATACACTATTTGCCTCCATCGTAGCTTTTTTCAGTCGATTTTTTTAACTTTTATAATTATTATATTTTTGTATATTACTCAACACTAATCATGAAGTAGGCCTATTACTTTGTTGAAACTGAACTATGGAGTGTCCTGGCCATATCCTACCCCTACAATTCTTCATCCTTTCTTCAATGATTTTTGTGTGTTTTAAATTGTAAATTGAGTGTGTAATTGATGAATGTTGAATGACACATAACCTAGCTACATTTGGACTGTGTATGAATTAGAATTGGAACCGTTTTGGGCTTATAAGCCTGTGGTACGTTTCTGTAAGTTGTGTAATTTTGAATAATTAAATGAATAAATATAAATAAATCCTCCTCATCCTCTTTTTCATCCTGCTTCACTTGCGCCTCCTCCTCCTCTTCATAATCCTTCTACTCCTCCCCCCTACACTTCTACTCCACCACCACCAGCTCTTCTTCCTCATCCTTCTCATCCTTCTCATCCTTCTCCATCTTCATGCACCTCCTCCTTCTCCACCTTCTCCTTAAACTCCTCATCATCATACTCCTTCTCCTTCTCCTCCTCCCCTTCTTCATACTCCTCCTCCTTCTCCCCCTCATACTCCAACACATCCTCATCATCCTCCTCCTTTCCTCCTCTTCTTCTTCATTTAACTCCTCTTCTTCATCATCCTTTTCCTCCTCATCATCCTCCTCCTCCACCACCATCGCCACGTTCCCCTTCTCTTCATCCTCCTACTCCACCATCTCCTCCTCATCCTTCCACTTCTCCTCCTCCTTCTCACCATCCTTCTTCTGCCCCCTCACACACTCCTCTCAAGTCCTCCTATCCCCGTAATTTGACAGGTCTCCTCTATGAATTGGAATCTCGCAGCTTGTCAATAGTTGGCACAAGCGAACGTGTGCTAAAGCAAATCACCCGTGGAACAATCCATTGTAGTCAGGCGTTCAGTGATTTGAATTGTGCTCCTTGTGAATGTGATAGGTGTTCTGAATTATGTCACCTCCTGCAATGGATCTGTGGCATCAAATATGAACTGATAACACATCTCGAAATCATCCCACTATGATCGAAATAGTTATTTTCCTACAGTTAACTTGAAAAGTGGCAGTTTGCTGCAACGAAAGAAACGTTTACGCACGAGCCATAGGCGAGTACGGAATGGTTTCTTGAGTGCAGCAGAGGAACTTTGTGCACATATTTCACATTAAATTTTTCCTACAGTTACCATTAAATAAGAAAAGTTGGTAATTACCGGTAAAATGATGGCTGGAATTCATCAAATGTTTGTGTGTGTGATGCTGTTATTAATAACAACCTTAATTCATTTAAAAAATAATAATCCAATTGAAGTTGAAAATTCTCAGCCAAAGTTCTCATTTTTATTCATTCAAGAATCAGGAAAAAATACAGATAGAACAAAAATTCACATTCAAAATACACACAAACAACTGATTAAGATGGCTGCAAGATGGCTGAACCGACAAGCGCGCGACCTAGCGGGAAGAATCGTACCTAAGTTTGTTTCATCCAGCTAAAAAGTACTGAAAGAGGATTCAGAAATTCAGACTTTTGCTCAAAGTAAACTGAAAAATATTTATAAAAATAACATAGACAACAGAGCATATTTATTGTAGTATTCTTATGTTTTTTATTATTTTTATTCATATGGATATCGAGCGGTAATCATTTGACCTCAAAATTCGATTCTATATGGTATATTTGCTACTTCTCTCATTGCTTGCAGTTGTAATAATAATTATCAATAGAAAAGAACTATTATTTATTATTAAATGATTAGAATTCGTGAATGACGATTATTTAATTATGATTTAGATGAACATTATTCTTTTTTTGGATTTCTACATTGGGATTTTATCATAAATGTAGGGTAGCCATTGAAATGATTCTTATCTAAATCTAACCACAGTCATTGTTACCAACTTAATTTTTGTCATTGGAGTACACAAAGTAATACTTTGCGCACTAGAGCTGAAAAGTGATTCTTTGCGTTCTGTAATCAGTGCAGGAATGGTCACTTTTAAAGGTATCTGTAGGAAAAATATTTATTCACACTAGATGTTACAATAGATTAGTGGTTTTGACAATATCAAGTAGAATAATGTTCAATAACAAATTCACGTTGAGGATACTGGAAGGTATAATAATTGGACATAGGGCTCGTGGAAGACCCCTGCTACAATATCTGAAGCATGTTACCGAAAATCTAGGGATCCAGAGCTACATCCAACTGAAAAGTACAGCTCTGGACAGAAAACGATGGGAAGCTGCCTGCCAATCGAATGATTGAAGCCAAAGAAGAAGAATGTTTTTCTCGTTATTGAATAGAACGACTAGCAGTCAAATCTATATTATATAAAAGCGAAATGGCACTCACTCACTGACTGACTGACTGACTCACTCACTCACCTACTTACTCACTCGCAGAACTAAAAATCTACCGGACCAAAAACGTTCAAATTTGGTAGGTATGTTCAGTTGGCCCTTTAGAGGCGCACTAAGAAATCTTTTGGCAATATTTTAACTCTAAGGATGGTTTTTAAGGGTTTGAAGTTCGTCTTTTAGCATGTATATCCTTCTTATTCTCTTAATTATAATTGAAAATTGTCCATACCATATGTTAATATAGAACTATAATCTAGAGAGAGTACCTCTTCGAAACAGTTAACTGGTAACTAAATTAATAATTTTGTCAGGTTGGCAGTAAGTTGAGTTTTGACTTTGTTAGGTTGGCACCAAGTTGAAGATTGAAATGCATTTATTGCAGAAAAATTGATTGAGCTATTCCTGAGAATATTATATTACTAGCCGTCAGGCTCGCTTCGCTCGCCATATCCGTTTAGCCAGACGTTTTAGTCTGGACCCCCGACTGGGTCGTCCTAACATATGATAAAAATGCTCAAATGAAAAATGGTCTCATTCTTGGACGATCCAGTCGGGGGTCCAGGGGGCGGAGCCCCCTGGCTAGAATTATATGGCGAGCGAAGCGAGCCTGACGGCTAGTTCCATATATTCTCTAGTAGGTGAACCATGAAGAATCATGTGGCGGACTTACCGAAAGATCTCTTTGTCAGTAAGTGGATAAATTCATTTATTGAAGAAATTGAAAAATTCGAATATGTTCTCGTTATAAAAGTGAATAAAAGTTTTTCAAGAATAAATGTGCAGAAAAGGAAGCGGAGGAGTGCAGTATGAAGAAAATGGGTTGAAGAAGAGAGGAGATGCCAAGTTCGGTGGGAGAGGAGAATGAAGAAATCAACGATTGTTCAAACCAGAAATGAATGTACAGTAGATAAAGTGAACGAGAGTGCTATAGTGAGGTCCACGTTATAATGACAGTATTTGATCAACTTTAGTTTTGGTATCCTTGTCTATCATTCGACAAAGCCGGTGTTACTATCCTTTTCCAGGTTCAGAACGATGCCAATTATGTTTTTGACAGTGTAGAAATATAATTAATTAATGCAGAGAATCGGCATCTTCTATTCTTTTATCTTTATCCCCTGCCATTATAACGTGGACCATACTATAGGGAAAGGATCAGATAAAGAAGAAGATACAAGATGCGAAAGTGGGTGGGAGTGAAGGAGAATGGATTAAAGAGGAGGATGGAGAGATGGAGAGGACGGAAAACATGTGCGAACAAGAAATGAATGTGTAGTTGAAGAAAGTGAGGGAGAGCTGTAGGGAAGAATGGAGACTAGAGGGAATAAAATACGAAAGTTGCAGGAGAAGACTGGATTAAAGAGATCACAAGAAAGACATGGAAGAGGTCGAAAAGTATTCAAAATAAAGCGAACACGATCACTCGGGGGATTGGAGGAAATTTCATCATAGTAATGGACCTGCTAAGTTTAAGAGTAAACACTTCGGAGAATTACGTTCATTTTTTTGCGTTTGCCGCGTGTTTTAACGTGTTTTTTGTTAAGATTTTTGATTCCGCTTATCAATCAAATGCTTCAGAATAATTCATTACTTCCAGAAATAGCTCGGCACATTGAACACAAAGAATGGAGTTGAGCAATATTTACATTTTGCTCATTCAAGCCTACTGTGTCTTCTTCTTCTTTTCCTTATTTTCTTCTTCTTCTTCTTTTCCTCCTCCTCCTCCTCCTCCTCCTTCTTCTTCTTCTTCTTCTTCTTCTTCTTCTTCTTCTTCTTCTTCTTCTTCTTCTTCTTCTTCTTCTTCTTCTTCTTCTTCTTCTTCTTCTTCTTCTTCTTCTTCTTCTTCTTCTTCTTCTTCTTCTTCTTCTTCTTCTTCCAATCATTTTAACATCCATCTACTTCCAGGAATCATCAAATTTCGAAACGCCTACTGACAAACAATGATTGTTGAAAGAAGACATTTTTCGAAAAATCTTTCTCCTCTCCTCAATTTCTATATTCTTATCTTTTTCTGTCTAATTTTTCTTCTTCTCCGCCACAAAAATCTTCTATAGTGAGGTCCACGTTATAATGTTTGTGTAGGAAGATAGGGGAAAAGGGTTGCCAGATCTCAGCCTTGCCACCCAAACAGCTGATAGTGGTATATCTGATCAATTTAACTGTTCATTATTGTTGAAAATAGTTAATCATATTTTATATTTCAAGAAAATATATTTTTTAAAGATGTAATAATAAATTTTCATGATTGAGATTACATATTTTGTCAATTAGTTGAATTTCTTCATTGTTGATAAATGATGTGGCAACAACGCAAAGCGTGAAAGAGATAGCGCCATCTGCTTTGTTGAACGATAGACAAGGATAACAACGCCATTGTAAATCACACACTGCCATTATAACGTGGACCTCACTATACATCACAACAGTAACTGAGAAAAACAGAAGTACAAATTAGGGTGAAAACATGGTGTAACAGCGAAGGTAGTATTGTTGGTAGGCTTGTTAGTATTGAAAATGATGCATGTATTTCGATTGGTTAATATATAGTGGTGCATAATGTTTTCATTCATTCAAATATTCATTGTTTACATAATCACTGTTTTTCTCAAGGTGCGTACAGATATACGCGCCGCGAACATGAGTAATTCACTTTTAATCAGCTGACTATATCTGTATTTTTAGAGAAACGGTAAGATACAGATATAAAGAGCTTGGCATCAGCTGATTCAAAGTGAATTGCTCATGTTCGCGGTGCGTAAATCTGTACGCACCTTAAGGTATGCTTATCCTGAAAAATATCATTTTTCATCACTATTCTTAAATTTCTCAGTTTTGGGCATAAGCCTGTTGTGCCTTCTCACATGAGGGTAATAATTGTACATTACTGAATAAATAAATAAATGAATAAATTTATTCATTCATTTACTTATTTATTCGTGGATACAATAACAAATCATATAAATATGATTGGGAAGGAACAACAGGCTTGGCCCAAAACTATTCCATTCCCAAATTTTGATTACATGTCCAAAAAATAGGTTATGTTTCTTCTGTAAGAAGTTCAAGCTCAACCTTCGTCCAAAAATAAATATGAGATGCAAATTTTAAATTTAGAAAAATTAAAAAAACAAATTATAGTTAAATATTACACTTAATTATCACTGCACATTGTATTAAGTTATTTTATGAATTTTGAAGCCAAAAATACACACAAATTCTCACTAAGAACAGCTGATGTTGTTGAATAAATGAATAAATGAATAAATGAATAAATGAATAAATGAATAAATGAATAAATGAATAAATGAATGAATAAATGGATAAATGAATAAATAATAAATGAATAAATGAATAGATGAATGAATAAATAAATAAATAAATAAATATTATCACTGATAAAATATTCCTTGAGCTATGAATTCTCTTCTAAGACAGATATTCTTATCCCAACATTATACTATTAATTACCACTGTTTTTATCGCTATTCTTATCCTCTTAGGCTTCCTAAGCCTACTCTTTCTTCAGGAAAATATCCATACCCTAACAATATACTTGTTATACGGAGGGGAAACTGACACCGCTCATAATAAATATGAGCAAGTAAACAAACAAGAGGGTGACAAACTCAAAACAGAAGACTTTCAAGTTGAATGAAGGGTGGTGAGAGGTCTACTTGAAAGAACGAGACAGATGGCTAGCGAAGGATTATGCTGACATCGATGTATGTAAGATATGTTACAAGAGGAAATAACACTCTTAATACAAGTGGGCTCCCAAGTTTTATCGATTTAAAAGGTTGGTCACGACATAGAAGCCTGCCTCAATCTTACAATTGAAACTGGAAACCGTTCATATAAATTGGGGTCGTTCAATATCTTAGGCACTAATTCACCAAAAACGGGAACTAGGTTTGAAAGGCAGTTGGTTCCAAGTCAGATGATTTTGAATACGTGCGTACAGACTTTCGTTCCGCTCCAAGACCGAACGTCACTCCAGCAGAGCGATTGATGATCGACCGGCGAGCAACAATGGTTCGACCGGGGAACGCGAGATCTACCATCTTCCGTAACGTTCATGATCGGTGCGAGTAGAGAGCGGAGGCGGAGCGATTGCTGTGCGATGGTGGTAGGTGGGCGGTACGAGGGAGGAGCGTGCTCGGTGCGGGTTGGAAGCACGAGTATTTGTACGCAGCTTAAGAGTGTATGTGTAAGAGTGTATGTGTAAGAGTGTATGTGCGTCTGTGTACACGATATCTCATCTCCCAATTAACGGAATGCCTTGAAATTTGGAACGTAAGGTCCTCACAATATAAGGATCCGACACGAACAATTTTGATCAAATGCGATTCAAGATGGCGGCTAAAATGGCGAAATTGTTTTTTCGCGATTTTCTCAAAAACGGCTCCAACGATTTTGATTAAAATTATACCTAAAATAATCATCGATAAGCTCTATCAACTGCCACAAGTCCTCTATCTGTAAAAATTTCAGGAGCTCCGCCCCATCTATGCAAAGTTTGAGTTTAGATTCTCAATTATCAGGCTTCAGATACAATTTGAACAAACAAATTTGAGTGGAAAAGAATTGAGCATGAGAGTCTCTACAATTCATAATATTTAATTGAGATTAAATCTGAAAGATTCTAAATTTATTAATATTTCAAATCTAATATTTAATAACTCGCTTTCTCTTCAGTAATATTTTCACCTAGATTTAAAAATAAGTTCGAAATTCGAGAAAATGTGATTATCCAATTATTGCAAACTGATGGCAACTGTTGATTCTATTAAATGATTCACTATGAAGAGATAGCAGACCTCGTGTGTCTCCAGCGTTATTGCCCTGTCACCAGCTGGCTCAAATCTTTGAATAGTAGACTTGAGATGCGCGGGAACACTAGCGTCACGTGATCAATTTAACGGCAAGGAAAGTTGTGTGAGTGCGCCACACCAGATTTTTGTTCATTTAGAATTAACTGACGCTCAAACCTAGTTTTCGTTTTGGTGAATTCGGTCCCAAGTTTTACAATACAAATGGCAATGATGTTGTTATATTGGTAGATAGAATAATAAAGTAGTCCTTGTGCTACTTATGTTTACAGGAACATATTTTTACTTCCGAAATGAGCTCATTCGCAAAATGAACTATTATGAAACTAGAAACATTTTCAAGAAATTGGAGTCGCTCAATCTCTTTATGTTTACAGGAACACAGTTTTACTTGCAAAATGGGCGAATATGTTTCATGAGCGAGTTCCCCAGCCCAGGGGGTTCAGTAGTAGTTTGATCACAGTTAAATTTGATAGACTCACGTGAAACCGAGAGAGATTCCCTCTACAACTGAGCCTGCCCAGCGGCTCAGTAGTAGTTTAATCACGGTTAAATTTAATAAACGTACGTGAAACTGGGAGAAAGAGGTATACCATGTGCATTCGAGAGTAGGACTTATCTTAAGAGTTATACAATAGAAAATCAATTTTGTTTTTGATCCGAGTACAGTAATTTGACTCAGATATGCTACGAAATGTACAGGCACAACCCAGTAACAGGTGACACCTACCGACAGAACTGAGAACTACACCAGTAAGCGTTCAAACCCACCAATCAGAAGAGAGTATGAGGAGCTTGGAGGCGTGGCTTGCTATCGTTGTTCTGTTATTCTCACGCCTTACGTTTGGCATTCGCTATCGGTCCCTCTCACTCTCTTACCATCACTCTCATTCACTCTCTCTCCAATAGAGTGTTAAAGGAAAGGATATACTCTTCTGAGAACGGACCAATATCCATCACCCATACAGGTTGAGCCATAGCTCTATCGATTCACATATTTATAATAATTGATTCCAACAAGAAGAAGATTTCAAGCTCAAAACAATTATTGTTGAATGAAAAAGACTAAGAAATTGTCAAAAAATCACTGATTTATTGAACCACTTATTTATTCTCTGTTTTAGTTTATCAGAGATTGACAATGGTGTAATAACCGAAACCGGTCTTTCTAATTATCAATAAATCAGTGGTTTTTTGACAATTTTTTAGTCTTTTTCATTCAATATGAATAATTACCACAATATCAACTTCTCAACTATACAAAAAGGAAAACAATTATTGTTCATGAGCGAGTTCTCCAGCCTGGAGGCTCACTAGTTACTCTCTCCTGATTTAATATAATAAGTGCCATTTTGAAATTGATTAAGTCCTGAACTCTGTCGACAGGTAGCAGCAATCGCTGGGTTATAATATAGAAAGAAAGGATTCCGATATACTCTACGAGTTGATTGGAATCATGAATATCTTTGCAATATATATTCAAAGTACAAGCAATACAACTAAGATTAGAAATCAAATTGCTTACGGTTTTTATGAATATATTTGACATACTTTGGCCTGCCTTGCTCAACCTTTACTGGTCAAATTATTAATGATGACAGATAATCCAGAGAAGTCGAATATCAGCATTCCATGAAAGATTCTATATAATACTTACATTAAGTTAATTTGATAATACATTTACATACAAATTATTTGAAAGCTCCTTTAGCATTAAAAGAAAATAATTAAAGTAATATTTTTTTATAAAAAACTCTATACAATAGTGAAGCTTATTTGATAGGATATGAATGGTTAGAAAGGTCCTTAAAGTTCCATTTTGCAAATAACATTTTAAAAAAGTACAGTTTGAAGTGAAAATTTGATGCTTAAATAGTAGTGGAATTTATATTCATTTTACTTATAATGTAGCTGTAAATATTCATTTATGCCTTCTAGTTTCATTCAACTCCTCATTCCTTCAAACTAAACAATACTTCAATCCAAGCCACAATGAATCCAAGAGACGATTTCCAATACTATGTTATATTCAACGTTTTCAATAGTTTGCACAGGCTGCAAGAAATAATAAGGTCGATAGAATGAACTTTGCAATTACTGCCACGAGAATGAAATTCATTATTTTTTCAGTTTTGTTTGACAGCAAGTTTCTCCTCCCCTAGACTGCAACTGACATTGAATACTTGTGTCAAAGGGGAAGAAAAATGAATACTTAGTGGGAGAGAGAGAGAGAGAGAGAGAGAGAGAGAGAGAGAGAGAGAAAGTGAGAGAGGGAGAGAGAAAGTGAGAGAGTATAGTCAAAGGGGGAGAAAAAATGAAGACTGAGTGAAAGAGAGGACGAGAGAGTGTGTGAGAGAGAGAGAGAGAGAATATTGCATAATAATAGCATTGTACTTGAGGGCTTCTTTGAAAACTTATAAAAGCTTTCTTCAAAAAAGTATCATTGTTCTGCCAAGGAAACGTGGATGCTTCAAGTCCTCATGGCTTTGAGTTGTGCCAGGCACTCGCCGTAATGTGAATAATGAATGTATTTTTTTCGATTCTCGTCGCGAATGAATTTTAATGCAGGAATGTCATTTCTCTCCCCACAATTCAATCATCACAGTTCAAGAAATGTATCAAGACTTGTTATTGACTGTTCAATACTTAGAGGGAGCGCTGGAGAAGAATAATAGGACACCCACTTTTGGAAACGAGTCCAATGTCAATTATTGTAATCGTTTGTGTGGGAAAAGTTTGCTCCAAAAATATTGGCAAACGAAAAAATTATTCAATATTATTTCATCTTGATGTATTATATCAAGGTTTCAGGGAGTATGCTTGAATAAGTAAATGATTTAATATTTCCAGTTTGGATCGTGTCGACAGTTATTTGTTGAAACATCGCCGATTTATGTAGTTATCACAATATTATAAAGGGCCCGGCAGTGAATCGGACGATTTTGAAATAACTGTTAAAAATCGATGAAGTTGTTAACAAAACTATTATTCGTATCACCGTAATCTACATACAAAAGCATTATTATTAATTTCATTTACAATATTGTTCATTTCTTGAAAATTACGTCGGCAAGGTGACTTCCTTTCTTCCGCCTGGCGTTTGTTAATAAGCCTTTACGGCGAATGCTCCAAGTCTAATGCTACTGAACTGTATATGCGTTGAACTGAATATTCGTCGTTGACCTTCAAAATTCAACTCTTACACCCATACTCTCCTCCTTCAACTCCTTACACACACTAGCATTCCACCAGTAAACTCCATTCGCTCTGACTCAGCTGATTCATTCTCAGCGCCTCAACGAATGCCAGGCGAGAGAATGACGTCACTTCACCGTCGAAATTTTAAAGAAATGAACAATATTGTGAATGAAATTGAAATGCTTTTCTATATAGAAAAGGTTTTTAACAGTTATTTCAAAAACGCCCGATTCACTGCCGGACTCTGTATTATCGTTATTCAAATTGCATTCAATCTTTATTATAATATTGATTAATTCTTCATACTTTGTAAAATTCGTTGAATAATTAGCATTACCGTCATACAATGTAAATTAAGCCAGTAAATATTGTAACATAAATAGAGGAATCTAATCTAATCTAATCTCAATCAATCCATCTCTCTGAGTGAAAGACATTTTTGGAAATGGAGAGAGTTAGTAAGTGGAAGAGAAAAATAGTCAGTAAACAAGCCAATTATTGATCTCACATGAATACAGGAAACTCTAATCTGATCTTTCTCTCTCTCTCTCTCTCTCTCTCTCTCTCTCTCTGTTTCTCTGTTTTTCTCTCTCTTTTTGTCACTGTCAATCTCTGTCTCTTCTCTCACTCACTGTTTCTCTGTATCTGTGTCACTCTTTCTTTTCTTTCTCTATCAATATCTCTCTCTCACAAACTCACTCACTTCACTCTTCCTCTCCTTCTATCAATCATTCAGCGTTTCGTTTTCTCTCTACATTTCAAACTCGCTACACTGTCCAGTTCTTTTCATAATCTCTCTTTATCACCCCAATTGACCACAGCTTTCAAATGAGAAATATGAAATGAAAAGCGTTTCGAATATGATACAAACTTTGAACCAATGACAGCTTACTGCTTTTCAAAACAGATAATTTGAAAGGAAGAAAAGTTCCAATTTGTACTCAAGAGCAGTTTATTAAAAGTTTGTTTATTAAAAGCAGTATAGATTCGTCATCGTTCCCTGAATTAATAAGGGAATGATTCAATAGACATGAATCTCCAAAGGGAATGCGTGTGTATGAGATATGGGAAACTCATACTTGAGTCGTGGAATTCTGAGGGTTTATCCTCATTATAAAACTTCTGCTTGGGGAAACTCTTTCATTAGAGAATATTTAGTATGAGATGATGAATTTTTTGATCAATTTATAATTCTAAAAACATTTTAATAGGATTGATTCAATTGAGACCCTACAGAACGATACATGGAGCATCTAAATCATCCACAACTGAATTTCTAAAGGATGGATTTCATGAAAATGTATTAATAAAGCGAGTGAAGTAAATTTGTTCAGCTTTTTGTTGGTGGGGAGTTCCTCACGGGAAGGTCTCATTTGTCCTGAATATATATTTTGAGACGTCATTTGGCCTCACGTTCCTACATACTTCAGCCGGGACCAACTATTTATCGTGTCCATCCGATAACAGGGAAGTGACCTGGCTGAAAACTTTTGTTAGTGACCGAGTTTCAACCCAGGATATCTATGCTGCTACGCAAGCACTATAATATCTACTAGAACACAGATCACTCCATGTATTAATAAATAAATAAATGTGTAAAACCTTTCATCATTGACCAAAGAACATAAATCTAGAGAGTGTTAATAGCACGAGTTATTCAAATGAGAAGAGATAGATGTAAAAATAGGACTTTGCAATTATTAATTTACTATGAAATCAGAAGAATTAAAATAGAAGACAGTTTTGTCATGCTGAATATCTGGTTCGACAAGTAAGTAAGTTAGGAAACTAGTTCTAGAAAGTAAGCTTTAGGAGCTGTAATGTAATAATTGTATTTTATGAACCACGATAATTATATGTATTACTCACATTCTCGTTGCAAAGCATGGAAGCATTGTTGACTGACTCACCTGCAATGAAAACATAACATTAGTATCGAATCATTAGTAAAAGATAACAAAAAGTAGAAAAAATATTATTTTTGATAAACGATCACCTGTTTATCAAAAATAATATTGATTGATATAGATTGATTGTAAGATTAATCTGAACAAAGCTTAGGATACATGTTTCCTTGCTTGTAAATGCGAATTTTAAAATTATTTCAACATAAACAAATAAAATAATCCTAGAATTATTTAAACTTTGTAAAATAGAATAATGCTCCCCTCATCACTGCCAATTAAACATTTTCTATATTCCAATACAAAGTGCCGGTTGCACAGCAGCCAGTTAAATTTTAACCGTGAATAATTTCACGAGAACCACGAGAACCGGTTGTGCAACCAGGGGCCAAACTTCTGAAAAACAATAATGAAAAGTGAACAAAAACATGGGCGTTTCAGCACTGGTGGCTTTCTTATCCCAAATGAATCCGACCCTTCGAAAAGGCGAGATTTAGCTTAGGCTAAGGGTCAAAGCACAATCAAAGAAGAATCACTTCTGACAAGGAGAGACTACTTGAGGATGGAGATGAGTATTCCCTTGGAGAAAAGAAAAATGGATGGAGAGAGATTGATAAAGGAGAAGAAGTTGAGATAGAGGAAGAGCAAAAGTAAGGGAGAGGAAAAGAGAGAGTTGGAGATGAGTATTCCCTTGGAGAAAAGAAAGATGGATAGAGAGAGATTGATAAGGGAGAAGAAGTTGAGATAGAGGAAGAGCAAGAGTAAGGGAGAGGAAGAGAGAGAGTTGGAGATGAGTATTCCCTTGTAGAAAAGAGAGATGGATGGAGAGAGATTGATAAAGGAGAAGAAGTTGAGATAGAGGAAGAGCAAGAGTAAGGGAGAGGAAGAGAGAGAGTTGGAGATGAGTATTCCCTTGGAGAAAAGAAAGATGGATGGAGAGAGATTGATAAAGGAGAAGTTGAGTTAGAGGAAGAGCAAGAGTAAGGGAGAGGAAGAGAGAGAATGAGTGAGAGAATAGAATGACTGACTTCATTTCTGACCTGGGAGGGCGAAGTTAGGGCGCAGTCGGCCCTCTCTTACACTTAACCCTCAAGAGAGAGAGCTGGAGAGAGACTAAGTGAAGAGAAAGAGTGAGAGAGGGGTAGAGAGAGAGAGTGAATGAGAGAGCTGGAGAGGAAGACAGAGTGAGCGGGTGAGGGTGACAGAGAGTGAGTGAGAGAGCTGAAGAGAGAGACAAAGTGAAGAGAAAGGTAGAAAAAGAGTGAGAAAGTAGGAGTGATGAAGAAGAGAATGGATATCTTACGTTGAGTAGGACCGAATTAATTAGCTGGCAGATCCGGAGAGATAAGTATTAGACGAAAAGAGATGAAGTGATTGCCAGAGCAAGGAGAGGAGATTGATAATTATCGTGAAAAACAAAGTAAAAGAAAATTAAGAAGTGGAAGCAAGAGAGAGACGGAGATAATGCGCAAGAATTGAAAGAAGAATGAACGAGATCTCTAGAATAGGGAGTTGGGATAGCATGAAAAGAATGTTGAATCGCATGTTGAAATCGAGAGTTAAGGACAATGAAGAGATTGACAGGGGGAAAGAGAGAGTGAGAGAATGGAAGGATTGTTCAAACTATGAGAGAGTAGGATAGATAGCAAGTTGAAGGGAGAGTGGGGGATACATTGTGCTTGGAAACGAATACGGAGAGAGCGAGAGAGAGAGAGATTGATTGATTGATTGGTTGAGTACTTTATTAATGTAGATTACAATATATACTGGCTTATACACTTATATACAATAGCTTACAATACAGCAAAATTATAGATGAATTTACATAATATAGACTAAGAAAATAATTATTGAACTGTATATGATATGAAAAAGCAATTTCTAATATAATAACTATAGATAATAATTATATTGTTATGTATCTACATAAATTGGCGGAGCTTTGGACATATCAATGTCCATTCTTTGGAAAAAATATTAAAAACATCCTCCCCACTAACTCTCTACCAAATAGAGAGAGAGAGAGAGTGTGAGAGAGAGAGAGAGAGAGAGTGAGTGAGCAACAAGGAAAAAGGAAAGAGGGCGCAAGTGAGCAAGATAGAAAGGATGGTATTAGGAGATATGAGAAAACTGGAATACAAACTAGGCATCAAGATTAGGATTAATTTTTCAAATATAACGTGAGCAAGAAAGAAGAAATAATGAAGGTTCCAAAAAAGAGAAAGAGGTAGGAAAAGTAACAAAATCTTTGTACTAGTTGATACAGATTGATAGACCTTTCTGTTTCTATGAAACGAGAGAAAAATTCATAGGGTAATAATGGGGGATTGCGGAGAAGAGATAGACTAAAAGGAATGAGGTGTGGAAGGAGGTGATAGGAAGAAAGTGAAAGAAAACTCAAAAATGACTGAGAGATAGAATAAACGACTGAAGAGGATATTGGGAAAGAAGAGGAGTGAAGATAATGAAGTAGAGGAAAAGGGAGAGAGAAAGTGAGGACGTTTGGGTAGGAGAGAAAGGATAATGATCGAAAACTCAAAAACTCGCCTAGGCCTTATCTTGCAGTCGAAGTTCTAATTGAAGAGAATCGCCGGCGAATTGAAAACTGAGCGAAAGCGACTAGACAAAAACTGAAAAGGCCAAAAGTACTCAGAAAAGCTTTAGAGTTGGAAAACTGCGTCGATTGCTTCCGACGATAAGCTAGACTGTGGGCGAAATAGATTGCTTTCATGTTTTGAACTTTAAAGTTGAAATCAAGAAGGAGCTCTAAGAGATATAAAATTAAAATTAT
The DNA here is from genome assembly GCF_014356525.2 of Nilaparvata lugens. Taxonomy (NCBI): domain Eukaryota; kingdom Metazoa; phylum Arthropoda; class Insecta; order Hemiptera; family Delphacidae; genus Nilaparvata; species Nilaparvata lugens. Next base: position 25,906,524 of record NC_052515.1, read on the forward strand.
TTACTGGAAGCGATAAGATGTCAATTAAGAGTTATTGATGATTTATTTATGATGATTCAGAAATTAAAAAAACTATTATCCAATGGATAACTTATGAAAATAATAGATGATTAATTTATTCAGGAACTTTTGATGATTTATTTATGATTAGTGTAGTAGCATAGAGAAACAATAGCGTAAGTAGATATCCCATGGTATAGGGAATTTATGTCGCAACTTTTACTGTTATCTCAAGCCGATTACTGTTGATTATTGTCAATTTTTACTGTTTTGTTGGGGTGATAGTGTATGAACGGCACAATTTGAGAGACTACCAGCGTCACACAGCTGCATAGGAAAGAACTATGTGAACTATCGGCTTGGGATAACAGTAAAACTAGCAACATAAACGCCATATACCATGGGATATCTATGCTATCGTTTCTCTATTGTAGTAGTTTTTCATATAAAATTCATCTATCATTATCAGAGACTCGTTGGACTTTCCATGGTTCTGATGAATTCAGACTCATTAAGGTTTTCATATTTATCATTCATCAAATCAAATCAAAATTTTATTCACAATTCAAACACTTGAGGGTCCAGGTAAACCCAAATGTTTTTTGGCGGGTGCCCAGTTACAGAAGAACAAGCTACAAAAGTTAAATAAACGTAGACAAAATAAATAAATAAATATGACACTTCATTGTTTGATTAATTCAAATGAAAAAATTTATAAAAGAAATTTTGGATTTATATGATTGAGTGATTATCATGAGAGTTTATTTCCGATGACAGGCTTTTTATATCTGTATCTTACCGTTTCTGTAAAAATACAGATATAATCAGCTGATTAAAAGTGAATTGCTCATGTTCGCGGCGCGTATATCTGTTCGCACCTTTGGATATTTCCATGGAATCAAAAGGTAGAAAATGGTCTTACACTGTTTGTTCGAATCATTTAATTTGAACTGACTGATTCCATGATAATCTCTACACTACTTATAGAAAGGCTTAACCATGAGGGATTCCTTGAAAATACAGAGCTTACAACATAAAAGAGTTTGTCTATTTATTTCATCGGATTCACAAAAACTCTAAATCTCTCATCTTTTGACCCAGTTGGAAGAAACCTGAGAAAGAAAGAACTACTATTACTTGATGATGTAGGAAAAAGGAAAGAGATCAAGGATTGCAGAGAAGAAAACTGAAATATAAAGAGGAGCGAGACAATATGAAAAAGGAAAGTGCAGAAATGAGCATACAAGCCCAGCGGGAGACAAGTCTTTACTAAAATCACTAATTGCTTCATGAAAATTGAATTTTAAAGACAAGCGCCGTAAAATCCTTTGCCACCTCTTGATATCTTTTTTAGGCTCTCTCTTCCTACTAGACTAAAAGTCTAGATAGTGGTCACAAGGCTTTCTTAACAAGAAAATCTAATCTCTCAAAATACTGGAGATTCTGTAATACTAGTTGACTGTCATTAATATTCGGCTATAAAACAATCTATTACGATCAAATCGTAATATAAATTGAATATAAATAATGTAGATTTTATTTTCCAGCATATATAAAATACACTTTATTACGATTAAATCGTATTATAAAATGAATAAAAATAGATTTTATCTTCCATCATGTATAAAATACACTTTATTACGATTAAATCGTATTATAAAATTAATATAAATGGATTTAATTTTCCATCATATATAAAATACAAAAGCCAGATGAAAGATATAACGTGATAAAACGTTTAAATTAAGATGATTACATAGGAAAAGAAATGGTTTTATTAGAAGTGGACCCTTACAAAATTATGTGATGTAAGATATAACGTAATAAAGCGTTTAAATTAAGATGATTATATAGGGAAAGAAATGGTTTTATTAAAAGTGGACCCTGACAAAATGATGTGATGTTTATTGTAATTTTATAAATTAAGCTAAAATCCCACATATCAGTATCGGAGACCGTGTCCGGTTCATTGATAATACTCGTTCCGTGAGTTCTAATGTAAGTTTTCAAACACACTCGGCGGGCTGAGTGTGAATAGTCCATTAGAGCTGATGAGAAGAATATTTTCACTGAACCAGACATGGACTTATTATAATGGGGAGCCAAATGGATGGATGTTAATATACGAATGAAACGTGTTGTTTTATTGTTTTTTATTGAATTGTTTTATTTTTTCTCATATCATATGAATCGAGCTAGATAATTTTCAGTCTAAGATCAACGCTATTATGATTACGTAAAAATCTGATCAGATTATTTTGATATTAGGTACAATAATCTAATTCGAGGAAATTGATCCAGGTTGATAAAAACCAGAAATAGTGAGGTTTTCAAATGACATTCAGATGAGGTTTAAATTATTCAAAAACAGGGAGTGAGACTACTGTGAGTAACTCGTGCACCACCAAAGGTATTGTTGAGAATATGAGTGTAGGCTATCATATATGATATAAGGATAGTATTGTATCAGGAAGTATGTTGTATAGTAACAAAGAGAGAGAAAGTGAGAGAGACTTTGTATCACAAATCATCCCATCCTGGTTACAAACCTAAAGTTGAAGACATTCATCCTAATTCGACCACAGATCCCAACTAGAACAAATTCATTCTAATCCGACTACAGATATCAAGTTTAACAAATTCATCCTAATCCGACCACAAAATTTAGGATAAATTTGTAAAACGTGAGATCTGTAGTTTGAATAGAATGAATTTGTTCAAGTTGAGGCTTTTGTAGTCTGATAAGTATGAATTAGTTTGAGTTCAGGTCTATAGTCAGATTACAATGAATTTGTTCGAGTTCTGTAGCTGGATTAGGATGAATTTATTGAAATTGGGGTCTGTGTCGGATTAGAATGAATTTATTTGAGTTGAGGTCTGGAATCTGATTAGGATATATTTTTGTTCAAGTTGAGGTTTTAGTAGTCTGATAAGTATGAATTAGTTTAAGTTCAGGTTTGTTGTCGGATTAGGATGAATCTTTTGAAGTTGGGGCCTGTGTCGGATTAGGATGAATTTGTTCAAGTTGAGGCTTTTGTAGTCTGATTAATATGAATTAGTTTGAGTTCAGGTCTGTAGTCAGATTAGAATGAATTTGTTCGAGTTCTGTAGCTGGATTAGGATGAATTCGTTGAGGTTGGTATCTGTGTCGGATTAGAATGAATTTGTTCTAGTTGGGATCTGTGGTCGAATTAGGATGAATGTCTTCAACTTTAGGTTTGTAACCAGGATGGGATGATTTGTGATACAAAGTCTCTCTCACTTTCTCTCTCTTTGTTACTATACAACATACTTCCTGATACAATACTATCCTTATATCATATATGATACACTCATATTCTCAACAATACCTTTGGTGGTGCACGAGTTACTCACAGTAGTCTCACTCCCTGTTTTTGAATAATTTAAACCTCATCTGAATGTCATTTGAAAACCTCACTATTTCTGGTTTTTATCAACCTGGATCAATTTCCTCGAATTAGATTATTGAACCTAATATCAAAATAATCTGATCAGATTTTTACGTAATCATAATAGCGTTGATCTTAGACTGAAAATTATCTAGCTCGATTCATATATGATATGAGAAAAAATAAAACAATTCAATAAAAAACAATAAAACAACACGTTTCATTCGTATATTAACATCCATCCATTTGGCTCCCCATTATAATAAGTCCATGTCTGGTTCAGTGAAAATATTCTTCTCATCAGCTCTAATGGGACTATTCACACTCAGCCCGGCCGAGTGTGTTTGAAAACTTACATTAGAACTCACGGAACGAGTATTATCAATGAACCGGACACGGTCTCCGATACTGATATGTGGGATTTTAGCTTAATTTATAAAATTACAATAAACATCACATAATTTTAGAAGGGTCCACTTCTAATAAAACCTTTTCTTTTCCTATGTAATAATCTTGATTTTAACAATATTATTAACAATATAATCTTGATTTTAATAACGTTTTATTACGTTATATCTTACATCACATAATTTTGTAAGGGTCCACTTCTAATAAAACCATTTCTTTTCCTATGTAATCATCTTAATTTAAACGTTTTATTACGTTATATCTTTCATCTGGCTTTTGTATTTTATATATGATGGAAAATTAAATCCATTTATATTAATTTTATAATACGATTTAACCGTAATAAAGTGTATTTTATATATGATGGAAGATAAAATCTATTTTTTTTTATTTTATAATACGATTTAATCGTAATAAAGTGTATTTTATATATGCTGGAAAATAAAATCTACAGTATTTATATTCAATTTATAATACGATTTGATCGTAATAGATTGTTTTATAGCCGAATATTAATGACAGTCAACTAGTATTACAGAATCTCCAGTATTTTGAGAGATTAGATTTTCTTGTTGAGAAAGCCTTGTGACCACTATCTAGACTTTTAGTCCAGTAGGAAGAGAGAGCCTAAAAAGATATCAAGAGGTGGCAAAGGATTTTACAGCGCTTGTCTTTAAAATTCAATTTTCATGAAGCAATTAGTGATTTTAGTAAAGACTTGGCTCCCGCTGGGCTTGTATGCTCATTTTTACACTTTCCTTTTTCATATTGTCTCGCTCTTCTTTATATTTTAGTTTTCTTCTCTGCAATCCTTGATCCTCTTTATATTTCAGTTTTCTTCTCTGCAATCCTTGATCTCTTTTCTTTTTCCTACATCATCAAGTAATAGTAGTTCTTTCTTTCTCAGGTTTCTTCCAACTGGGTCAAGTGATGAGAGATTTAGAGTTTTTGTGAATCCGATGAAATAAATAGACAAACGTTTTTATGTTGTAAGCTCTGTATTTTCAAGAAATCCCTCATGGTTAAGCTTTTCTATAAGCAGTGTAGAGATTATCATGGAATCAGTCAGTTCAAATTACGTGTTTCGAACAAACAGTGTAAGACCATTTTCTACCTTTTGATTCCATGGAAATATTCAAAGGTGCAAACAGATATACGCGTCGCGAACATGGGCAATTCACTTTTAATCAGCTGATTATATCTGTATTTTTACAGAAATGGTAAGATACAGATATAAAAAGATGCCAAGCTTTTTATATCTGTATCTTACCGTTTCTGTTTAAATACAGATATAATCAGCAGATTAAAAGTGAATTGCTCATGTTCGCGGCGCGTGAATCTGTACGCACCTTTCGATTTGAAATATTATAAACATATATTAATATATATTTTAATATATAAACAATATATTGTCGCTCCCCACATAAATTTTCCACTGACTTTAATAAATTGTGAAATATGCACAATGGGAGTTTCTTATTTATCTGTTCATATTCCATGTTGTGTATGTCATTATAATTTCTAGTTATTTCATCTAGTACTCAGAATATTTCTCGAAATTCTATGTTGATTCAATATTTAGGATGCGGAGCCTTATATGAATCTGCACATCAAATATGTTTCATAGTGGCGTATTCATTAGATAATTACAATGCTTAGAGTCATAAGGCAGGTATTTTTAACTGACTAATCAAAGTGAAAGCCTGTCATCGAAAATAAATTCTCATGATAATCACTCAATCAAAATTTCTTCTATAAAATTTTCCATTTGAATCAATCAAACAATGAAGTGTCATTATTTATTTATTTATTTATTTTGTCCACGATTATTTAACTTTTGTAACTTGTTCTTCTGTAACAGACCTAAACTTGAAAAAATTCATCCTGATCCGACTACAGACCCCAACTTGAACAAATTCATCCTGATCCGACTACAGACCTCAACTTGTACTTTCGTCGGCTGCAGTTTTCAAAATCAGACAACTTTCACTTACTCCCTCCCCCCCCCCACAGACTTGATTAAAGTTGTCAACAGACTTGTCTACAAGTTGTTCATGACATGGGGTTCGCGTGCTTCCCCTCAAAACTTTCCCCGCCTCACTTATATCAGGGGGCCGGGGGTTCCTCCAATCCAGTTCATGTTTCATGCACACATTTCAAGCTATTTTGATCGTTTCTATGTAATTCATACCTATAGAAAGTAGCGATCTATATACATGGTGAGTGATCCATCCCCATCAGGCATGCAACCTATGCATGCATATGGGAATGGGAAAACTGTTTCCCTCTTCCATTATCCCAGGGGCAAAATGGGGCGTGAAAAACTCATTACAACTTTTGATTGTGGTGACGATAGCTGGTTGGATGAGTTTGGAGACAGATTAAATCGGTTTAAATTAGTTGGAGAAGGGCTGCAAACCAGATTAGTTTCGTGTATATTCAGGGCTCAGTATACTTTTATTTTTATCTTGAATTTTAATTCCAAGCGATTATCATAATTTTTTATTGCTTCCACATTGTTATGTTTTTACTTCACTTGTTTTACTGTCATAGGCCTGGTTTCTATAAGTTAGAGAAGGGCATAGCAGATTAGTTTTGTGTGTATTTAGGGTTCATAATACTTTTATTTTATTCTTGAATTCCACTACCAAGCTTTTTTTGCCGATTATCATAATTTTTCATTGCTTCTACATTGTTATGTTACTACTTGTTTTACTACAATAGGTCCGGTTTCTAGGAAACTTATCAAATCTAATAGACTATCCATATACTGCAGATTTAATGGCTCATTAGATCTAAATTATCCATTGGATAAGTGTTTCTATTGGAAATTGGGCTCAAATTCAAAAGTGAATGAAACACAACCTACTTTTTAACTAGTAGTTTCAATTTGTGTTTTTTATCTATTATTTTAAATAAACAACTTTTCAAAAAGTACTAAAATGCTATTCTATAATGTTATTTAATCAATTCCCTTTTAGGAGTGGCCGTAGTCGAGTGGATCAGATGCTGGCTTTATGATTCAGAGGCCCGGGTTCAAATCCCCGCCCGGGCAAGATATTTATCTCGGGTCACTCCCGTGTTTCGGATGGACACGTTAAGCCGTCGGTCCCGGCTGCCTAAAAAGCAGTCGTTAGGTCATGCCAGAGGCCCTGAAATTGGTCAATTGCGACCTGAAAACTCTGACACCAGATCTGAGCCAGCCAGGTCACTCGATATTATTATTATTCCCTTCAAAATTTTTTCAACAAAACCTTTTTTCCAGTTTTGTGATTCTGACCATCATTTCGAAACCACATGAGCCTTCAACTCGAAAAGTAATCTGAATAAGCCTTGAGCTTCACTGCCGTATAAGAACCTCCTGAACTCCAATCTCCCACAAACGCTTATCGAAAACTACTTTCTCTCCGAGATTATATTTGCTTACCATATCCTCAGGATTTGCTTTGCTGTTTGAATTTTTCCCAAGCCGAGCCCTTCAGTTTTTTTCTTTTTGCTTTCCAGAAATAAAGACTTTCTCTCTCTTCTTTATTCGTGTTTCTTATATCAAATCCAATCTTCTCCTTCTTGTCTTCCTTCTACTACTCAATCTCTCCTTCTTCTCACAGTAATTTCTGATATATTTTCTGAATTATTTTTTATCATTTACATAATCTTTTCCAGGACGATCACGGATAAGGTGGCAATGATTATTATTGCCATGAATGGATGAAACTATAACAAATGTCATTATATTAAAAAAAAAACATTTTTTGTTAATAGTATATAAATAAAACTGAATTACGTTTATATTATAATATTGAGATCTTCTTATTATAAGCTGAATGTGATTCGGATCAGGCATCAGGATCCTAATCCCTGTTTGGAAGAAGATCATCTCTTCCATCATTATTCTTTCCTGCCTTTCTATCTCACTTCCTCATGTTTTCATCACTGATTAGCTCTTTTTCCATACACTCAAAATCGGAAATTCTATTATATTAAACGAGCAATTTCTGTATTTTTATATCTGGTTATTTATATTTATATCTGGTTATTTATGTTCAACGGATCTCGAAGACGACTCCAACGATTTTCACGAAATTTGGAACATAGTAGGTTTATGATATAAAAAATCGATTGCACTAGGTCTCATCCTTGGGAAAACTCGCTGAACGACATTAAAAGGATAATTCCTTGGCTGAGACAGCTGTGGATAGTAAAAAAGTGAGTGAGCGAGTGAGTATGTGAAAAATCAAAATATTGCATCCCCGAAATTCATAAGATGACATATAGCCAGCTGTGAAATATAAACATATATTCATTTTAGAGAGTTGTGTTCTGTTTATCTATATTTATATAAAAGCGAAATGGCACTCACTCACTGACTGACTGACTCACTCACTCGCATAACTAAAAATCTACCGGACCAAAAACGTTCAAATTTGGTAGGTATGTTCAGTTGGCCCTTTAGAGGCGCACTAAGAACGGATTTGAAAAAATTTCCAAAGATATGCTCAAAAACTGCGTTTTTCCATCGTTTTTTTAGCGTTGTCTCAGCATTATCGAGAATAAATAAACAGAAAATGTTCAAATTTAGCTCAGCTAGGGTGTAATAATGTTGCGTTAGAAGGAATTTGAAATAACGCAAAAGATACGCCCAAAATTATTAGCGGTTTTTTTAGTTTTCTCAGTTCCTTCATCAAGTAATGGACAGAAAATGTTCAAATTTGGTACAGAGGTTTATCTAGGGACTCAAAATTTTGTAATAAGATAACTTTGATATTTCATCAAAGATACGCCCAAAATCAGCGTTTTTCCAACGTTTTTCACAGCTCTTCTGCGTTTTCTCAGTACTTTGACTTTCTGATGGAATGAAGCATGCTTGAATGGAAAATGCAGGCGAGCGAAGCGAGCCCGCAGATCTCATTTTCGGACGATCCAGTCGGGGATCCAGGGGGCGGAGCCCCCTGGCTAGACGAAAATGGCGAGCGAAGCGAGCCTGACGACTAGTTAAAAAATAAAAATAACGAGCGAAGCTCGCTGCCCCGATATTCATATCTTATCTGATATCTACCACTAATATAATATAGACCTTTTCTCCCTCTTTTCAAACATTTCCAGCCCTCTCTCAAACATTATATCTCTCTTATTGCATGCCTCTCTTAATTAATAAGCTCTCCCTACTTCAACACTCTCTCTATTGTAAACACAGTGTCTCTCTTCCTATTTTGCCCTATCTCGCCCTACCTTGAACTCAGGACCGGTATCTAGGTCACTTACTGAATTCAATAAGAATCATTGACTCTATATTAAATATATAGGTTTGGTGTTCCATTACATTGAATAATTGTCCTTGGAATCGGGCATGAAACTCCATATACTCCAACAACATATTTATCTACCCTGTTTTATTACTAGGATTACTACCTTACTCTCTCCCTTTAGCGTTGAAGAGATGTTTTTACTTGAATCTATTCTTGTCCCCTCACTATTATTTACTCACACACTCTCTTTCTCTCTGTCTCACGCTGTCTCACTATCTCTCATGCCTCCCTCACATACTCTCTCTCACTTTAATCGTCCCTCCCTCACAATCTCTCTCTCACTCTCACCCCCCCCCTCCTTCACACTCTCTCTTTCCAACTCACACTGTCTCTCTCTCACTCTCACCCCCTCCCTCACACTCTCTCTTTCCAACTCACACTGTCTCTCTCTCACTCTCACCCCCTCCCTCACACTCTCTCTTTCCAACTCACACTGCCTCTCTCTCCCCCCTCTCTCATTCTCTCTCTTTTGATCGCTGAGATTCCTACTCACCTTTTCACCTTTTTTCTGAAAGGGATTATTCTTGAATATCGCCAGCCCTCTTGATCATCCTCCCGCGGGAAATCAGGATAGTGTTTCAGAGACTCGAGGTGCCTTGGCCGGCTATAGCGTTCCCCCTTCCCTCCCACACTCAGGAGAAAGGTTAGAACGTCATAAAGTGATGTGCAAAATCTGTTATCAATTTCTAGGTTAGGTTAGCACCGATGCACCGATTCAGTGTGTGAGATGGAGAATGGTGGGATAGCAGGGAGAGAGATTGAGAGAGAGAGAGATTAGATTAGATTTCTTTATTTATGTATGTTACAATATTTACTGGCTTCAACACTAATTTACATAAAATGACGGTAATGCTAATTATTCAACGAATTTTACAAAGTATAGATAGTTAATCAATGAGTACAAAGATTAAATGCAATTAGAATAACGATAATATGAAATTCCTAAAAGAACATATGAATGTCCTAAAAGAACTAACTAGAACATAGGCTTGTCCACCTTGTTTCAACTATCTGAATCCCAGAAAGTAAAACACTTGGAAAAACAAATTTTCCACTTCATTGTTCAATTTATTGATTGATTTATTGATTCATACAATGAGTACATTATAGGGAGAGAATAAATAAGGTAACCTTGTACTATTCCTCTCCCAGATTTAGGTAAGGTTATACATAGTCCGAAATAGGTTGAGTCTTGTAGTTCTTCAGTCCTTAATTATTCTCACGAAGTAGATTTTTAATTTTAGATGCTTTAAAACCAAATATAGAAGAAATATTACACAGTATTATCACTAAAATAGGAAATATTCAAATATAAAAGAAATAATTTTGCACGACCAAACAACAAAATTATTTAATTAAAATCAAAATTCTAAACAAACAATTCAACTTGAAAGATAATTTTGATGAGAAAATTAATGAAATCAATATTCTGGTTCAAATTCTACACCCACAATATTCTCTCTTGGCTGTCTCTGTATCGTTCTTCTCAAATAATCAGTAACATACATTGAACAATAGTAGATTATTTCAGCTATATTCAACAAAGTGACACCTAAAACCATGTCTAGAAAAGCAACAGCGAAATAAATCATCTGGTATTTGTTATGGGGGAGAGTGCGGATTTTGGGATGGAAAAAATCATCTCGGAATACGATATGCATGTTATATGGATTTGCTCTAGAATCTGCTTCAAAATATGAATCAGGGTAATATGAATCGATAGATATCACCTTGTATTCAGTAGAATTACAAGATGGCAGACAGTTGCAAGAATTTAGGGAATTTTCATCATTCGACGTGTAATGGGTCTGAATGGTCTCATTGAATGCACAGGGGCTGGTCAAATCCGAGCGTAATGAGTCTGAATAGTCTCATTGAATGCACAGGGTCTGGTCAAATCCGAGCGTAATGAGTCTGAATAGTCTCATTGAATGCACAGGGGCTGGTCAAATCCGAGCGTAATGAGTCTGAATAGTCTCATTGAATGCACAGTGGCTGGTCAAATCCGAGCGTAATGAGTCTGAATAGTCTCATTGAATGCACAGGGGCTGGTCAAATCCGAGCGTAATGAGTCTGAATAGTCTCATTGAATGCACAGGGGCTGGTCAAATCCGAGCGTAATGAGTCTGAATAGTCTCATTGAATGCACAGGGGCTGGTCAAATCCGAGCGTAATGAGTCTGAATAGTCTCATTGAATGCACAGGGGCTGGTCCCGAGCGTAATGAGTCTGAATAGTCTCATTGAATGCACAGGGTCTGGTCAAATCCGAGCGTAATGAGTCTGAATAGTCTCATTGAATGCGCAGGGTCTGGTCAAATCCGAGCGTAATGAGTCTGAATAGTCTCATTGAATGCACAGGGTCTGGTCAAATCCGAGCGTAATGAGTCTGAATAGTCTCATTGAATGCACAGGGTCTGGTCAAATCCGAGCATATCAATGTTGTCTCATTACGTGGCATGAAAAACAGAACACAACCACATTTTTCCAGAGCTTTTTTCGTAGAACATTCTATCAAACAATTCTGATGTGTGTAGTATTGGAAGTAGTCCAGGATTTTTTCTGTTGTATTGTAGCACTGCTTAGAGGATGGAACGTTGTGCATGAAATCAACATCATCCGAGGGATATTGTAAGATTTGTTCCGGTTCAATGTTGATCACTGTCGATTTTTCTGGGAGACGGTGCCATCTCGTTGAAGGACCTGGAAGATCCCAAGGGCTGTGGATTGCAAACATGGGTTCATCACTTAACCCTCTAGGGTAAACATGTGAAAAATAAACCTTGAAATTGATTAGCGGATCTTCCACCAAAGTCGGGTATGATACTTCCAAGTCATCCAGATATCCCACTTTGAATGAGGGATACCCGATTATTGAATCACTACTTGGTTGGAAACATTGTTTGCCGTATTGAACGCCACATCTGTGGTATGAGAATTTAAGATTTTTACAAAAAAAATTACGTACCACACCTCTTCTGTAGATTTTCGAAGGTGGGAGGATGTTGCACGACTGACAAAACCCTTTGGTGGTATGTGTCATGAAACAATATGTTTCGTTCTCTGCATGTAAAGGCTTAACGAACATACGATTATCAACTTCCTCCACAAGAATTGAATCAGGCACATGAAATCCTATCACACTAACCATTCGTTCATCGTCTCTATAAATGGTTCGGAAATTTTCTAAAAAAGAGTATTGTAGTTTACCAATATTTCTGACTGAAGGTTCCCATCTCTTGGATTGCCAATATGATAACTGGCAAAATGTGATGGCAGGTTTCGGCAGAGTGGATATATGAACAGGAGTGCTAGCTATTTCGAGCGTGATTGGTGCATCCTGCCATGTTGACATTTTGTAAATCCCAAACAGTGAAATGATTACTAGAACAATACCCCAACATAATCGATCGATCCAGTGTCTATGGGGATCACCAATGTACCTCACCCCATGAATAGATGTATTGTCCAAGAATTTTTCCAAATGGGGGTTGATTTTTCTTCTCCTACGTGAAGATCCCGAAACTGGCACCTCCATTCCTCGAACACAATGATTGGATTTTTAGCGAGGTGGAAAGGATACTCCAATAACTGGTATTCTAATAGAATCTTGAGATATTTCACTATAGTAGTGTGATACACCCTCAGGAAGCCACTCACTAATATGAATATGAATGTGACGGGATTCCTCACTCCTGAATTTAATATTTTTCTGCTTCATTTGATATTCTAGTAATCAGTCTAATAATCGTGACCGTGAGTGATAGAGCACGCAACGATTCCTCCTCTCGGCATTTCAGTTTGTTTGAAAGTTCAGAACTAATCTAATTTATTAAAAACTAATCTCGATTCCCACCCTTAATCTATCAGATGATGATGGCTTCCCGAAATGATAAATTCATGAAATAATTGTTCAGTTATCATAATTGAGAATTGTCAGTTCTAAAAAACTAATCTCGATTTACACCTTTAATCTATCAGATGATGATGGCTTCCCAAAATGATAAATTCATGAAATAATTGTTTAGTTATCATAATTGAGAATTGTCAGTTCTATACTTTTCATTATTATCATTATTAAGGGGAGGTTTTTGTAAGCTGGAATTAATGGAATGAATCAGCTCGAATTCTTTCAAACGTAATTAATTACCTTGAAGGCTTCCATTGACACATTTTTCCTAAACTTCGTCCATTTTGTGAAACAGTTTATCAGTTGAGAATATATTTTAATAATCATTTGATGTGATACTTCAATTGATTAGATGATAGATTATCAAATTATAATTAGTTATAGTGATAGCAATTTATTTAGAATATTGAATATCAATAAATTCTTTCTCCATTTTATCAATTTAATTATCTGAAATGTCATGAGACCAGACTGATAAAATTCTTATTGAAATATGGAAGTAGCTACCTGCCTAAAGCACACCAATTTACTTGAGGGGTTCATAATAATGACCAAGATTTTCATATTAATTGTGAGATAGATCAATGAATAATATTGACACATAGAATGGAATTTAATGGAATAATATCGACACATAAATAGAAATGATTATATAGAATAATTGACACATAATATAGACACAGAACTGAGAAGAGTGAACTGAAGTGAAATGAACTATATCACAACTCTCATCTTTTCCTATCTGACCGGTTCATCATCAAAGTTTCTTGTTCACAATCCTCTGATACCCGTCTGGAACTTTACCTGAGTCACATTGGTGACTCTTCACCTCTACTATGAAAAAGGAAGAATGAACTTCTTAGAAATGGAAGAAAGAACTGGCTTATACACGTACGGGATAGGAAAATTATGTTTGACACATCATCTCGTCTGACCTACTGGACTGGTTAACTTGAAATTTTGTAAATAGATTCATAATTAAGCGGGGATAGTGTTATAAACCTATTTTCAATTCTTCAAGATATCATTAAAATAGATCCTTGCGGAGCACGGGTTGCCTGTTAGTCTCCAAAACATCATTCAATTAAAATTTTTCATCCGCCTATATTTTTCCACATTCACAATTTCTACTACCAACTATAAAGTTCTCAAAATTCGTACGTTGATTCATACACTAATGGTAACAATATCTCAACTTATATTGAGCAGATTATTATCATAATCTAGACTAGAATAGAATAGAATAGCTTTTATTGTATTGAGCAAATATTATACAAGTAAATAAATTTATAATAAACAAGTGCAAGCTGATAACCCTTGGTACTTGACCGTCAGGGTGAGTTGAGATGTATACATGACTTTTAAAGAGTTTTTTGTAAATCTTCCTTTAATACAAGAAACAAATTTTTCAATGAATAAAGTCTCTCACAATTTCGAAATTAGGCACTAATAATTGAATTCAGTTGTCAGAAAATGTCTATATTTCCATGCATCCGCACAGTACCCACTCACTTTCAGCCAGTTCTCACCATTCAAAAGCGTTTTCATCTCTGACCAAGGAAGACACGATTTTCCCAGATGCTTTCGCCTGTAGAAACTAAGAATAGGGCACCTGCCAATGAAATGAACAATATCCTCTTCTTCCTTCAAATTACACAAAGAACAAAGTTTGCTGCTTCGCGTGTAGGAATATTTGTTCAATTGTATGAGTTCATTCCTAGCCTTGAAGAACCACTTAATTAATTTGAAGTCATACTCCTCGGACACGTATTCATTGCTATGACTGAGCTGGTTCCGAAAAGGGTAACGTTGACTAGCTACGACTTGCTGAACCTGTTGATCATACAGTTTTTCTCCTATTGTTGTTAAAACTTGGTCTGTATTCAAACTTCCATCTCTGATGCCATCCAATGAGATGCTGAATGATTCCTCCAGTCTCCGCCAATCCTCAAACATAAACGCTTCTTTACTGATCATCTCCTCCATTATACATTTTGGATATCTATCCTCTGACAACTTCAAGCATCTTTTGACAAATCCAAAGTGTAGCCTCAGAGTATGTAGAAAAATTGGCTGTAGTCCAGTCTCTAGAAGCATGGCAAGTTTGGGAGAATATGTTGGCAGACTAAACACTTTTCTTATGAAAACCCATTGTATACTCTCCACCAAGTCGAACATCCTGCTTCCCCACACCTGAGCACCATAGCACATTATGGATCGGACAACCGCTTCAAACACCTTCAGCTTTGCTTCGAATGTAATAGCATTGTTCAACAACAGGTTATTAAACAGACTTAATGCCATTTTCGCCGAGGCCAATCTCTCTCTGAAATACAGTGTCATTGAAAGTCTTGACGTCAGATTTATTCCTAGATACTTGTAAGAATTGACAACTTCGATTGGTTTTCCTTTGTACCACCATTTCTCATGCCTTCCTTGTTTTCCACCGTTTCTAAAAATCACTATCTTGGATTTATCAAGGTTGACAAGTAGGTTCCATCTTCTGCAATATTCCTCTAATGCTGTGATCATCTTTTTCAAATCTAATTTATTTGACGCAAGAAGTACAATGTCATCAGCATAGGCAAGTATTCTTATATTTGTGTCATTCAGCTTCACACCCCCCTCCATATTCTCCTCTAAATCGTTTAGGAACAATGCAAACAGTAGGGGGCTCAGCAGACAGCCTTGCTTCACGCCAGTATTAGTTTCAAATGCATCTGAAAGACCCTCTTGACTCCAGACTCTCGCTGTGGAGTTTGAATAAATAGCTTGGAGGATTCTTAGCATTTTTGTGGAAATTCTCATTTCTGACAATTTGAGAAACAACGAATGTCTGTCAATTCGATCGAATGCAGCTGAATAATCGACAAAGAAAGCATAGACTTTCTGCCTCTTGACTGCAAGCCTCATTCTGATAATTGCCATCAAATTGAAAATGTTATCTACTGTTGAATAACTCTCCCGAAAACCAGCCTGGAACTCTCTCAGTTTTCCATCACGATTGACCCATGCTTTCAGTCTATCAAGGAGAATTGCAGTGAACAGCTTTGCTCCAGCATTGCCAAATGAAATGCCTCTGTAGTTTGAAGCATCCCCAGGGTTGCCTTTCTTGAAGATAGGAAAAACTATTGATCTCTTGAAGCTGTCTGGGACACAGGAAGTGTTGTACATTCTATTGTAAAGATTCAACAGACTCTCCATGAAACAGGTGGGCGCATTTTTGAAAAATTCATATGGTACTCCATCCTCTCCAGGTGCTTTACCATCTTTCACGCGGACCATGATCTTCCTCAACTCCTGCATCTGGAATGAAGCATCCAACAATTCATCCTCAATGTAGGGCTCCACATACAACACTCTCTCAGCTGTCACTGCAGGGTTCAGCAGCTCTTGAAAGTGTTGAATCCAATCTCCCATTGATATTGTTGAACCAATAACAAATTGCTTCTTCTTAAGCTGTCTGACCAGTGTCCAGAAGTCCATAATCTAGACTATAAGCTGAAGAAAACTCGGTGTAAGGAGAAACTGGAATTTTCCTGATCAATTTATTCAATGTAAGGGTGGTTCTATTTGTAGTGATAATTCTGGCTAATTTTTGGCTAGAGTTAGTAAGGCTAGCTACACACGATTTTTGGTCGAATGATTTTTTGCAATCCTTATAAATTCTATAAGATTGAACGGGACTTGACACACATCATCTGTTCAATCTAATAGAATTTCTAAGGACGGCCAAAAATCGTACGACCAAAAATCGATGTGTGTGTAACTGGCTGAAAAGGTTCAACTATATAGTGAGGTCGACGTTATAATGACAGTAGATAAAGGTAGGAGAATAGGGATGCCGATTTCTCTGCATCAATTAATTATATTTCTACACTGTCAAAAACATAATTATTGGCATCGTTGTGGACCTGGAAAAGGATAGTACCACCGGCTTTGTCGAATGATAGACAAGTATAGCAAAACCAAAGTTGATCAAATACTGTCATTATAACGTGGACCTCACTATAGTCAATTTGATCTTCTTTCTCTTGTTTTCTTCAACGAATTTTTTTCTTCTTCTTATCTGACTCCTCCTCCTACTCCTCCTTCTTCTTCGCCTTCTCCTACTCTGTTTTTTCATCTTTTCCTCCTCCTCCTCCTTCTCATCCTCCTCCTCCTCCCTCTCCTCCTCCAGCTTAAAATCAACAAATGTAGGCTACATAGAAGACATTTGTATTCCAGTTACATTGGAATGAGCCAATAGTCAACTCTCTAAAAGTATACCTTGTTCAGGACAAACTTGTTACATCCGAGAGACAAATCATTAGACTTTGTTGAAACAAAATACACATTCTGTGCTATAAGAAACACAAGGTACACTCAAGAGTGAAGTGGAGAAAAGAAATAAATTAAATAGTCGAACAAAGTAACAGATTACCAAATGCCACCTGAACTTTGATACTAGAATCTTGGAGTCTCCAAACAGAAGTTTAAACGAAACCGGGTTTCAAGATACTGTACTAACAATTGACCTGCGTTTTAACAAGAATGGAATAGTTGATACTGTTGAACTCAGTTTGATTCTCTGTTTATTCGATCTATATACTTGACATTCCTTTCACATTCTATTCTGTCATCAGCTTCTTCTTTTTCCCTTCTTAATTTTGTCCTAAAACTTCAGCTTTCATTCCTTCCCCTGTTCATCATTATTATTTCTTCTTCTACTTATTCTCCTCATTCTCCTCCTCCTTCTACTTATTATTTTTCTTCTTCTTCCTCTTCTTCCTCTTGTTTTCTTCTTCTTTGTATTCTCATTCTTCTTCTTCTTCTTCTTCTTCTTCTTCTTCTTCTTCTTCTTCTTCTTCTTCTTCTTCTTCTTCTTCTTCATCATCATCATCATCATCATCATCATCATCATCGTCATCGTCATCGTCATCATCATCATCATCATCATCATCTTCTTCTTCTTCTTCTTCTCCTTCTTCTTCTTCTTCTTCTTCTTCTTCTTCTTCATCATCATCATCATCATCTTCTTCTCTTCTTCTTTTTATTATTATTCTTCTTCTTCTTCTTCTTCTTCTTCCTTCTTCTTCTTCTTCTCCTCCTTCTTCTTCTTCCTTTAAATAGTGCCTTCTCCTTCTCCTTCTTTTTTTTCCTCCTCCTTCTTCCTTTAAATAGTGCATTCTCCTTTTTCTCCTCCTTTTTCCCTTCTCCTTCTTCCTTTAAATAGTGCCTTCTTCTTCTTCTTCTCCTTTTTTCCTTCTCCTTTTTCCTTTAAATAGTGCCATTCGAATGATCTTTCATTATTATTTGATGGTCTAGATTGGAAGTAGAATTCATACTAGAATCTTTAAAGAGTAGACGTTTCAAGAGGAAAAAGGTGCTCGAAAACTTATATAAAGTGATCTCAGTTATCACTTCCACTGACCCTTCAGAGTAAATCTCAAAATAGTTTCAAATTCTATCCAAAATTATAGTTGTTGGCTGATCTACTACAGCTCAGATTACAACACATATAGAAAAAAGTGAATATAGATGATAGATAAATGTCTTTCATTGATTGATTTATACAATAAGTACATTATCAGAATGATAAGGAGAGAAAAAATAAGGTAACCTTGTGCTATTTCTCTCAAAAATTTCGATACGGTTACACTGTCCGAAATAACTCAAGTCTTGTAGTTGTTCACTTCACTTTTTTTTAAACTTTACATTAAGATGAGTGAAGATGATTTAATTTATACTTTCCTTGCCCTATTACCATAGGTAAGGAAAGTATTGCTTTCCGAAAAAAATTAAGGTACCCCAATTTCTAAATTTCTATACGTTTCAAGGTCCCCTGAGTCCAAAAAAGTGGTTTTTGGGTATTGATCTGTATGTGTGTGTGTGTTATGAGTGAATGTGCGTCTGTGTACACGATATCTCATCTCTCAATTAACGGAACGACTTGAAATTTGGAACGTAAGGTCCTTACAATATAAGGATCCGACACGAACAATTTCGATCAAATTCAATTCAAGATGGCGGCTAAAATGGCGAAAACGTTGTCAAAAACAGGGTTTTTCGCGATTTCCTCGGAAACGGCTCCAACGATGTTGACCAAATTCATACCTAGAAAAGTCATTGATAAGCTCTATCAACTGCCACAAGTCTCATATCTGTAAAAATTTCAGGAGCACTGCACCATCTATGCAAAGTTTGATTTTAGATTCCCAATTATAAGGTTTCAGATACACTTCAAACAAAAAAAATTGAGTGGAAAAGATCGAGCATAAAAATCTCTACAATTAATGTTTAGTTGCATTTTCACCTAAAATTGAAAATAAGCTCGAAATTCGAGAAAAAAAAGATTATTCAATTGCAAAATGTTGGCAACTGTTGATTTTATTCAATGATCCACTATGAAGAGATTGCAGACCTCGTGGATCTCCAGCGTTATTGCCCTGTCACCAGCTGGCTCAAATCTTTGAATACTAGACTTGAGATACTCGGGAACACTAGCGTCAGGTGATCAATTTTCATAACGGCAAGGAAAGTTGTGTGAGTGCGCCACACCAGATTTTTTATGGTGGAGAGTTATGACAGAGGTTCCACCTCGTCTGAATAATATACAATATAAATGTCATCTCATCTTATTGATTTTGTCCTGGAGTCCTGCAGCTTTTTCCTATATAATGTGGAAGTGTGAAGCGGATAGAGCGAGCTATTTAGCGCGATGAATTATTGAAGGTGCAGTGAAGGCCTGGTGACCTGGCATTAAGGTGTTGTCATCATTCAGCCACGGCTCTATCACTTAACCTTGCCAAAGTGGATCGTCTTTTGTTTCACTCTATTATAAGAAGAGCTAACCTAACCTAACCTGCACTTTCCTTCCCTCTGCAAAAGTCCTGGCCCTTTGGCCCTTCTATTGTTTCAACATTCACCTCCATCTTCTCCTCATCCTAATCATCCTCCTCCTACTCCTTCTCCTCCTCTTATTCCTTTTCTTTCTCCTCCTCGTCCTCCTACTCCTCCACAAAATTTTCCTCCCTTTCTTCGTCTTCCCACTCCTCCTCCTCCTCCTCGTCTTCTCACACTCCTCCTTACCCTCTTCTTCTCATCCCAATTTTTCTACTCCTCTTTTTATTGTAATCCTAATTTCTCCCTATTGGCCTTCTCCTCCTTATCCTCTTTCACTATCCTTCTCATCCTCCTCCTCCACCACTTCCTCCTCCACCTTCCACTCATCCTCCTCCCACTTCTACCTTTTCACCTTCTTCTCCTCCTCAACCTACTCCTCTTCCTCCCCCTACCACTTTTCCACCTTCTTTCCCTTCTCATATATTACCACTCCTCCTCATCCTCCTCCCCCAATTCAATTGCTACTTTTCCGCCTTCTTCTCCTCCTCCTCACCCTCACACTACTACTTTTCACCTCCTCCTCCTCATCCTAATCCTCCTCCTCCTACTCCTCCTCGTCTTCCTTCTCTATCTCCTTCTAATTATTCTTCTCTTCTATGTTCTCACGCCTTCTTTGAGTTCCTCATCACCCCATGACACCAATCGGTCTAATTAGGTTTTCGCTATTTCTTTTTGTTCTCATCTCTTTTTGCCATCCTACTTTCTCCCTCTCAAGTGTTATTTTTTCCTCACCTTTCCATTAAAAGGTCTTGTACTTCGCACGTCTTCCTAGACTATCCCTTGTCGCCTCCAAAGTTTGACTCCTCAGCTCTAACTTTCTTGTTCTTTTTCTCTTGAATATTCTTATTTTACTCCTTTCCATTCTTCTTCTTCTTCTTCCTTCTAGTTTCTCTTCTCTTTCCATTCCACATTCTATTTCAATTATTTCGAATTTGTTTATAGTTAAATTCATAGAAACAATATAATTCTTAACTCATTATCAATGATTCAGGTAGGAACAGCCCAAAACTGTTATTTTCCCAAATTTGGATAGGGAAAGTGCAAAGATACTCATAGGTTATATTTATCGCTTCATAATTTATGTAATTTTGAGTCCAAAATATATGTTGTATACAGCGATAATTATGAATCTAGACTACTTGGGAACAAAAAGAAATTACTAAATCATCACTGATAACATTGGAAAATACTATAATGATTGAACAATTTTAAATATCGGGAAGAAACTCAGGCTTGGTTGCACAAAAGTCGGTTGAATTTTAATTTCACGAGAACCAATCAGAGAAGGCTCCTTCTAGAAAAATGATTCTCTGATTGGTTCTTGTGAAATTAATCACGATTGAAATATAACAGGCTTTTGTACAACCAGACTTATACCTAGAATCACAGCTGATCACCGAATTAATTATTTTTTCTTTTTTTTTGTGTAGTTGGGAAGTTGATATTGTGGTAATTATTCATATTGAATGAAAAGGACTAAGAAATTGTCAAAAAAACATTGATTTATTGATAATTAGAAACACCGGTTTCGGTTATTACACCATTGTCAATCTCTTATCAGAGTTTATCAGAGATTGACAATGGTGTAATAACCGAAACCGGTCTTTCTAAGTATCAATAATCTGTGGTTTTTTTGACAATTTCTTAGCCTTATTCATTCAATAAGAATTAATTATTCGTAATTCATTATTGATTCATACAATAAGTACATCATCTAAATGATAGGGAGAGAGAAAATAAGGTAACCTTGTGCTATTCCTCTCCCAAATTTAGATAAGGTTACACAAGTCTTGTAGTTTTTTTACTTTTTCACAAAATTTTCAGTCCTTAATTATTTTCACAAAGTAGATTTTTAAATTTAGATGCTTCAAAACCAAACATACAAGAAATATTTCACATTATTATCAGTAGAATAGGAAATATTCATATATTATTAATCATATTAAATGAAAAAGACTAAGAAATTGTCAAAAAACCACAGATTTATTGATACTTAGAAAGACCGGTTTCGGTTATTACACCATTGTCAATCTCTGATAGTTGATGTCAGAGATTGACAATGGTGTAATAACCGAAACCGGTCTTTCTAAGTATCAATAAATCTGTGGTTTTTTGACAATTTCTTAGTCTTTTCCAATGGTCTCTCTAAGTATCAATAAATCTGTGGTTTTTTTGACAATTTCTTAGTCTTTTTCATTTAATATGAATAATTACCACAAAATCAACTTCTCAACTACACAAAAAGTGTATTATTATTCAAATTATCATTACAGTTTCTATTGTTATAGTCGGCTTATGATAACAATTGATCAGATTTGCCGTGTGGATTATGGACATTGGACTGTTGGGCACTAATCTGTTATTACGTCTGTGCAATGCCTAAAGCAAATCACAATATTATTCCTGCATAATCAACAGGAGCTGTTCCGGTCTGCTAACAGCCTCTACCTGACATCTACCGGAAATCAATCAATGCTAACACATCACACAAATGTCAAATTGTAATCGGAGATTAGTATTGCAATGTTAATCAGGCGTCAAATGTCAACTGGTGTATGATAATTATGCCATTGAATGGTTTTTCATAATTAGATTGATAACGAATGATACTGGTTTGTAACTAAGTTTATTACTACACATAGATGGATAGTCTAGTAGGAGGAATCCAAAATATGTTGTATATTGTATTTCATATTTGTGTATTTATTTATTTATTTACAACAATATGGGAGCATACGGGAAAACCCCAAAAATTGCTCCCAAATCGAAAAAAATTACAATAATCACTTTACAAATAAATTTAAAATCGTGAGAAAGAAACAAGGAAAAAAACTATTTCATATTAGTGAAGAAAAAAATGTTATGAGAAACTAAATATACTGAGAACTAAATAATATACTGAATACTAGAGACTATACTATATACCAGAAACCATTTACAATATGAGAAAATAATATGAGAGGAATCAAGAAACTATAAACAGCATTCCAAGAATGATGTGAATTATATGCTGAGAATAACAATGAGGTGAATGATAACAGAGCTAAGAATGGGAGGAAGTCATCTACTAAATATGGTACTCTATGTAAGTTGATGAGGTCTAGCGTGGGAAAAATAGGTGTCACATTGGGTGGAGCCGCTTACATGCCTTCTTGAACTGACTGGGATTCATATGAAAAAGGTCTAGGTGAAAACTATGGTAATTATAAAGATTCATCATGCGGTTGATTGGAGAATTGAAGTGACTATTGGAGTTGCATTGGGGAGAAAGAAATCTGAAGCCGGAACTCCGTGAAACTGAAGACACATAATATATATTCAGTATTATATATATTCAGTATTATGGATGGAGATTACTGAGATATTTCATTTATTCAAATGCTGATGAATTAATAATTATTATTTAACGAGAATCCAAATTGAATGTCTTTTTAATTTGGATTTTCTTTTCATAATAATTATTATTAATTCATATACAATATACAACATATTTTGGATTTCTCCCAATGTTTTGAACTCCTCCTTTCAATCAGCTGATCGCGTGTAAAACGTGAGAATATTCTCAGCTTAGAAGGAGAAGAAGGAAAAAAAGGAGAAGACGGAGCAAAGGGTGAAAAAGGAGAAGAAGGAGAAGAAGGGGAAAGGAGAAGAACTGGAAGAAGGAGGAGAAGGAGGATAAGGGAGAGAAGGAGGAGGGGAAGGAGAAGAAGGAGAAGGAGGAGGAGAAGAAGAAGGAGAAGAAGACGACGAAGAAGAAAAGAGTGGAGAAGAAGAGGTGGAAGGAGAAGAAAAGGATGAAGAAACCTCATTACATTAATATTCATCTTCTATTCCTCTATCCATTCTCTATCCATTCGCATTTGCGAAAATTAATGTAATGAGGGAATAGGACAAAACTTAACATAAGAACTTTAATCCCTCATTACATTCATTTCTATTGTCTAACCCTTAATTTTCTGTGCTCAGTGGGAATATTCAAATAAGAAATCATTGGGATTTTATTCTTGTTGTACTGGCTGCACTGACTCTGGTACTGATAATGTGGGAATCCGTCTCAAAGTTTGGCATCATATAATAAAGTCAGCCCAATGAGCCAATCATTTTCAGGTTATCGTTGAAGCTCAGGTTACCACTCGAATATCTACAACCACACATCTGATATCCTTGAAACTACACGGATACAAGATGATTTCTGAGTTGCTTAACTAACTCGCAATGTCTATCTGTAGCTATACAAATCTATAGCTGGTAGCTGTAGTTGTAACCCTATCAATATATCTTCTGTGAGTTAAATAGGTTAGGTTTTCGGAGTTCATTGTTATAGAATTGGGTAACTCCAATATCTACAACCACACATCTGATATCCTTGAAACTACACGAATACAAGATGATTTCTGAGTTGGTTACCTAACTCGGAATGTCTATCTGTAGCTATACAAATCTATAGCTGGTAGCTGTAGTTGGTAACCCTATCAATATATCTTTTGTGAGTAAAATAGGTTAGATTTTCGGAATTTATTGTCATAAAATTGGGTAACGATTAAAAATTACTCTTAACATCAAAAATACAATACTCACATTAACTTCCTGATCCATTTACGAGCCACTAGATACCGGAAATATTCGTTAGAACTGCAAAATTGACGAGCGCGACGACATAGAGGTCAGTTCCACTTGAAATTCGCGACGCGACTGGCAGAGAACAAACAAACAAAGGCAGAGGTGACCGTCAAAATTTGACAAGTTATGACAAGCGACGTGCTGACCTGCTGGCCGGCTGACGGTTCATGGCTGCGGCGTGTCGTTTACCGGTTGCCATGGTAACGGCGCTTGGCGGCAAATTTGAAAATTGCAAAATTACTGCCGACTGAGTTTCTGTAGACAGTTGAGCATTTTCTGTATATTGTTGAGCATTGTTGAATGATGTTTTGAATACGAAAGACATAAGAGAAGAAGAAGAAGAAGAAGAAGAAGAATTCTCAAGCAAATACTGAGTTTTTGAGGATAATTTTATGATTTTTCCCTTTCAAATTTTCCATTCATATGCCTATTAACTCCCGAGCGGAGCTCAGTCCCCCGATATTAGACATGAGTGGGCATTATGATATGATCCAAGGAACCTAGAATACATTCTAGGTACATTGATATGATCATAATCATGCTATCAAATCAAATGACAAATTCACGTCACTTCATGACTCAATATGCGACTAGCCCAAGTTGAAGTGTTCAACTTGAAAAATGAGTTCAAGAAAGCGTTGAAAACACTTGGAAAATATAATATGATAGTTTAGATTTTTCCTATTTTCAATGTACTCATTTCATTATTGTATTATTTTTTAATGTGAATATCTTTAAAACTGTTTGAGATATCGATGTGCAGTGGATGGATGAAATCCACTTCCTCTTGAAATTCTGTATGAATATAATCTTAAAATGTATGCATTCAGGGCTACTTTCTTGTATTCATAAAATATAATTATAGTACCATTTGAAATTAATAAAATAAGAGAAATTAATAATAATTTGTATTCTTATTCTATTATTTTATCAATTTCAAGGGTACTATAATTCTATTTTATAAATATCAATATCATATATCACATAACCAACTCCCCATTCAAAGAAAATCAGGTAGCATTTGAAATTACGGTAGTCCTGTAAAGTAATTTCCTTCAATTCAAATAGGATCCCCAATCCTAATGTCGATTCATCCTTGTAAAATGAATAATTTCAAACTGTTTCCATAATATTATATTCTCACCACTTCTGTGTATAGTTGTTCAGGCTACATTCAGACGTATATGAACTCGCTATATACAGACTTTACAGGACAGCACTTGATAGAATGTCAAGTGAGTTTGATAGAAGAGTGAGTGAGAGAGAGAGAGAGAGCGAGAGAGAGAGAGTGAGAGAGAGAGAGGAAAGGTCACAGGCACACTTCACCAATCACTCACGTCTGGCCTCGTGAAATCTCGTCTCAAGACGTGACCTATGTCTCGATTGCCAACCGGAAATGACGTTTCTCAGTTCAATTTTGGCGCCAAATTCAAACGGCAACTCTTCAAATAGAAAGAATCTGCTCAGACTCGATCTTCACTGCGTGGGAGAGTATTTTCCCCAATCTATTTCGTTCTCTCCTCTTCTTTCCTTCCCCTCTTCATCCATCAATTCATTTTCTCTCCTATTCTCGTCAACTGTAGCTCTTGGGTTGTATACTCACCCAGTCCAATATCCATACCATAGTATTTTCCTCAATCTATTCCGTTTTATTCTCTTCTTTCATCCCCCTCTTCTTCTATCAATTCATTTTCTCTCCTATTCTCGTCAACTGTAGCTTCTGGGTTGTATATGTATACTAACCCATTCCAATATCCATACCCCAGTATTTTCCCCAATCTATTCCGTTCTCTCCTCTTCTTTCCTTCCCCTCTTCTTCTATCATTTCATTTTCTCCTCTATTCTCGTCAACTGTAGCTTCTGGGTTGTATGCTTCTTCATTTCTACCCCATTCCCATACCACAGTATCTTCCCCAATCTATTCCGTTTTATCCTATCCTTCCTTCCCCATCTCTTTTTCTCAATAAATTCATCTTCTCTCTTCTATTCTCGTCAACTATAGCTCGTGGCTTGTTTGCTACTTGATTCCTACCTCTTTATTAGTTCTCTCTGTACGGCTTTATTGTACCGGAGTTTCGAAAAGAATGACCCAATTTGAAACAGTTATATCTATTTGAAAAAATGGTGTACAAGAGCCAATTTTACATCAAATTACTCACAAAAGTATCAAGTTTATGAAGATGTATTATAAGTGTTCTATGTGCCCTTCTTTTGAAGCTCGAACGACATCTAGACGGTAGCCAAATTCATCCCAGACTGTTCGCAAGATGTCTTCTGGGACTGCAGCTCAAAAATGCATCAGTTATCCTGGTTTTTAGCTCCTCAATGTCAAATGCTAAGGGAGGAACAACGTTAAAGATCGTGTTTATCTTACTCTCTTAACACTTCATATTGAGGAGCTAAATACCAGGATAACTGATGCATTTTTGAGCTACAGTCCGAGAAGACATCTTGCGAACAGTCTGGGATGAATTCGGCTAACGTCTAGCTTCAAAAATAATGACTCAATTTTACATCAAATTACTCACAGAAGTATCAAGTTTATGGTGATGTATCATAAGTGTTCTATGTGCTCTCATTTTGAGGCTCGAACGACATCTAGACGGTAGCCAAATTCATCCCAGACTGTTCGCAAAATGTATTCTCGGACTGTAGCTACTGCATCAGTTATCCTGGTTTTTAGCTCCTTGATATCAAGTGTTGAGAGAGGAAGATAAACACGATCTTTAACGTTGTTCCTCCCTTATCAATTGATATTGAGATGCTTAATACCAGGATAACTGATGTATTTATGAGCTGCAGTCCAAAAAGACATCTTTCCAACAGTCTGGGATGAATTCGGCTACCGTCCAGATGTCATCCGAGCCTCAAAAAAAGGACACATAGAAACTTATGATACATCATCATAAACTTGATACTTCTGTGAGTAATTTGATGTAAAATTGGTTTGTGTAAACCACTTAAAAAAAATATAACTGTTTAAAACTGGGTCATTCTTTTTGAAAACCCGGTATTTCTTCCAAAAACTGTCCACCCTTTTCTACATCTCACTGATTTGATATTTCTCTCCTCTTCTCGCCGACCCATCGTTTGTTTTCCCTCATTCGTTCTCTTTATTCATCTCCCTGTATATTACAATATACGCCCTGTCATTTCCTTTTTAATTGAAAAAATGTTAACAAAATTATGCATCAGTACTCACTTTCATAATTCTAAGGGCTACTGGAAAATATTGAATTTGAATTATTGAATCACAATGGAAGATATAGTTTTCCCTATCATTTACACATGCTAGTTTCAACTCTTCAAGAGCTCTACAAGGAATCATGAAGTGTTGAAACTGGTTGTGTAGTGTTATACAATTTTATTGTGACCTTCCACCCATTTTCTACACTCTTCTAAATTGCTCCCTCCCTCTCTCTCACTCTCTCTCTCTCTCTCTCTCGCTCTCTCTCTCTCTTTCCGAAGAATGGACATTGATATGTCCAAAGCTCCGCCAATTTATGTAGATGCATAACAATATAATTATTATCTATAGTTATTATATTACAAATTGCTTTTTCATATCATATACAGTTCAATAATTATTTTCTTAGTCTATAATTATGTAATAATTCATCTATAATTTTGCTGTATTGTAAGCTATTGTATATAAGTGTATAAGCCAGTATATATTGTAATCTACATAAATAGAGTACTCAATCAATCAATCAATCAATCTCTCTATCTCCCTTACCCGGTCGTGTGTTGATGGGAATGATATTATTTTATATCCTTCTTAAAGAATCGACAACTATTTGTTGAAACACCGCCGATTCATGAAGTTACATAGAAATATTATATTATCGTTATTCTAATTGCATTCAATCTTTATTCTCATTGATTAATTAATTATCTATACTTTGTAAAATTCATTGAATAATTGGCATTACCGTCATTTAATGTAAATTAGTGTATAAGCCTGTAGATATTGTAACATACATAAATAAAGAAATCTAATCTAATCTCATCTCTCTCTCTCTCACACACACCTTCTCCACCCTCAACCACGTTCTAGTCTCCCAATCCATGCTCTTTAATCACCCTCAAGTTAATTGTACTCTTACAATCCGCTAAAACTCGCAAACCTTTTGTGATTACCTGTGAAGCCGCTTTGACACGACGATAAGGGAATTGGATAATTCAAGATGGAGTTGGATTACTTTTGAGGAAGAATAAGAAGTTCAGTGTAAAGAGGAGTAGTCGGATAAGGTGAAGGAGAAGGTGAAGAAGGAGAAGCAGGAGCTGAAAAAGAAGAAGAAGAGGAAGAAAAAGAAGAGGAGGAGGAGGAGAAAAAGAGAATAAAGTCCTTATCAATATTTCAAAAGACTTTATCGGCTGGAAGACGTCAAAAGAAAAGCCTCAGGCGAGACACAAGAAAGCCTAATTGTTATCTTACTCTCCCTCACCTGTTACTATCTCACTCACTCTCTCTCTCATCCTTTTCCATACTCTATTTCCATCTCTCTTTCTCATCCTTTTTCATACTCTATCTTGATCTCTGTTTAAAGTACTATCTCACTCTCTCTCTCTCTCTCATCCTTTGCTAGAGAGTTGTTTTGGTAGAGAGTTAGTGGGGAGGATATTTTTAATATTCTTTCCGAAGAATGGACATTGATATGTCCAAAGCTCCGCCAATTTATGTAGATGCATAACAATATAATTATTATCTATAATTATTATATTACAAGTTGCTTTTTCATATCATATACAGTTCAATAATTATTTTCTTAGTCTATATTATGTATATTCATGTATAGTTTTGCTGTATTGTAAGCTATTGTATATAAGTATATATGCCAGTATATATTGTAATCTACATAAATAAAGTACTCAATCAATCAATCAATCCTTTTCCATACTCAATTTTTATCTCCCCCCCCTCATCCTTTTTCATACTATATATTTATCTCCGTTTCACTCCCTCTCTATCCCACTGTATCTCTTTTTCTCATCATCTCTACGATCCAGCATCACTGGTCCTGATCATGCGCAAAACAAGTGGCGAAAGGAGAATTGATTCAAAGGAAGAGATAAATGGGCTGATGGAATGAGTGCAAGGAAGAGAAGAATGTATGAAAGGAGGAAGGAAGGTAACGGAAAAATGATGAAGAATGAATGAAATGATGAAAGAATGAAAAGAAAGATGATGAAGTGAAAGAAAAACTAAAATCACAATTTCAAAATGTCCAATTTTCGTACTCCTTGTATCTTTGTCATGGACTATGGTACGAATCACTTGTAACGGTATGATTTCATCATAGATACCATTATACCATAGAGAAACAATAGCGTAAGTAGATATCCCATGGTATAGGGCGTTTATGTCGCAACTTTCACTGTTATCTCAAGCCGATTACTGTCGATTATCGTCGATTTTTACTGTTTTGACCGGGTAAGAGTGTATGCACGGCCCAATATGAGAGACTACCAGCGTCATAAAGGTTCACAGGAGAGAACTACGTGGACTATCAGCTTGAGATAGTCTAACAGCAAAAGTTGCGACATAAACGTCCTATACCATGGGATATCTACTTATGCTATTGTTTCTCTATGATTATACTTACCATCCAATCGATGCCGAATTGAAGTGTTAGGATGGTGAGCAAGAATGATTATAAGTTGACATATTGATTCATTTCAATATAATATCATATTCAATTACTATTTTCTTCATTATTATTAAACGAGAATCCAAATTAAATGCTGTAATTATATATTATTATATTATATATATATATATATATATATATATATATATATATATATATATATATATATATATATATATATATTATATATTATTATTTTATTACATATATTCAAGAGTCCTCACACAGGGTAGCCTATAGGAAACACATTTTCGAGATTAGGAAACAATATTGTATTTGATTTTTGAGATATATTTCTTTGTTTATTTTTTTTTTAAATAAAGATATAGATAAAGATATGATTATTATAATATAATTGACCGAGCGAAGTGAGGTCTAAGATTCAAGTCGACAGTTTAGCATTTCTCTTAATGTTTATATGTTGCGCATTTACGGCGAAACGCGGTAATAGATTTTCATGAAATTTGACAGGTATGTTCCATTTTAAATAGCGCGTCGACGTATATACAAGGTTTTTGGAAATTTTGCATTTCAAGGATAATATAAAAGGAAAAATGAGCCTCCTTCATACGCCAATATTACCGTAAAAATTTGACTATAGAATTATTCATCATAAATCAGCTGACAAGTGATTACACAGATGTGTGGAGAAGCCAGTCTATTGCTGTATTTTCATAAGGTCTATAGTTTCAATCTGGTACTTGTGGATGAGAAAACTGCGTGAGGTCTACTGTTCACAGAACTACTAGTGAATAATATCTGAGAGAAGTGGTTCAACACTATATTAAGAAACTAATAGAAGTTCGTAAGCCTTAACTTCATTATTATCCAGGTACTTTATTGATATACATTGTGAACTAATACATATATCTATGGATATCACATAAAATACCCATATTTGCACGAGAAGTATATCTGTATATAGGGCTAGCAGAAGTTCGAATCTTAGCCATTAGATATTTATCGGTATCTGAGGCTTTTTACCTAGGGCAAGTTGGCGCAGACTACAGTGAAATTCCCTTTAAAATGTCAGCATTAGTTGAATGAGGTAGCGTTAATGTAACTTATGAGGTATGCTGTCAGAGTGAAGTGTAGTTGAAGAGAGTGGTTCCGGATGTTGGTTATGTTACCGGTCATTTTTGAGAGAAAAAGAGAGAGAGAACGAATTTGAGACAGAGGAGAGGAAGTGAGAAAAAGTTCGGAAAAGAAGCTGGGGAAGCAAGGATGTGGGAAAAAGTTGGAGAAGAGAGAGGGAAAATGTTGCCACCTATTGTGATGGAGGAGGAAGAGGGAGAAAAAATGTGTTAGGAGGATATTGAGGAGGATGTTTTAGAGAAGAGAGAGCATTACGAGAGAGAGAGAGGAGATAAGATATCGAGAGAAGAGAACTTAGAGAGGTTTGGGCATGGGAGTGAGAGCGCAAGGAGAAAATGAATATGTTGAAGAAAGGAGAGGATAGTATAGAGAGGAGGAAAGTCACAGGCCAATTGGTATTGCAAACCAAAGATTCTCTCCTACTTATCTATTTCGTTTTTCAACGACTTCTACATATTCTTCTTCATTCTACACTAATTATTCTTTCACTTATTGTCATTCTTTCGTCTCCTCTTCTGATTTATCGTGTTTTACGGAATAAAAAGAAGAAGAAGAAGAAGAAAAAGAAGAAGAAGAAGAAGAAGAAAAAGAAGTAGAAGGAGAGGAAGGAGAAGAAGATGAAGAAGAAGAAGAAGAAGAAGGAGAAAAAAAGAAGAAGAAAAAAGGAGAAGAAGCAGAAGAAGAAGAAGAAGAGGAAGAAGAAAAAGAAGAAGGTGGACCACGTCTCCTTTTCCGAAATGAACGGAAAGGCTGATAATGAATTATGGAAAATCAATTTTTGAAAATTGACTTTCGCCGATAACACTTTTCGGGGGCTGAGTATTGGAGGCCGAGAGGTCGAACAATAGAGGAAGTTTCTATCACGTGATTGGCAGTTGGCAGTCCTGTGACAGTTTTCTGCTGATAAATTCATCACACTTTCAAGAGAGAACGGAACGCGCTGGACCCTCGTTGTTATCTATTGGAGAACTTAGAAATTGGGACAGATATTACCAGACAACCCCTTCGTATTATTTCGCAAACTGTTTTTCTTAACGGACTATAAGAGCTTCAACCGATAAATATAAAAACGTAACTTTATGAATGACTTGAAAATGACATTACATTCCAAGCATGTTGTGGAGAAAAAAAAGTGAAGTTCAATAGAGTACTTTATTTTTGATTTTCAAGTAAAGTAGTTTTAATTTTTCATAGTGATCTTATTTATGATACATGCTTTTCATCTTATAATGAGATGAAAATTGGTCCTGACAAAGCCATTTTTTCCCTCACGATAATCATATATTATTAAGAGTCATTATTTAATAAGTATTTGTACTAGTAGTTCTGTGAACAGTAGACCTCACGCAGTATTCTCATCCACAAGTACCTGATTGAAACTACAGCAAAAGACTGGCTTCTCCACACATCTGTGAAATCACTTGTCAGCTGATTTATGATGAATAATTCTATAGTCTGATTTTTACTCTAATATTGGCGTATGAAGGAGGCTCCTTTTTCCTTTTATATTATTCTTGAAATGCAAAATTTCCAAAAACCTTATGAAAATACAGCAAAAGACTGGCTTCTCCACACATCTGTGAAATCACTTGTCAGCTGATTTATGATGAATAATTTTCTATAGTCTGATTTTTACTCTAATATTGGCGTATGAAGGAGGCTCCTTTTTCCTTTTATATTATTCTTGAAATGCAAAATTTCCAAAAACCTTGTATATACGTCGAAGCGCAATTTAAAAAGGAACATACCTGTCAAATTTCATGAAAATATATTACCGCGTTTCGCCGTGAATGCGCAACATATAAACATTTAAACATTAAGAGAAATGCCAAACCGTCGACTTGAATCTTAGACCTCACTTCGCTCGGTCAATCATGAATAATTATTGTATAAGTATTTGTATCTTCATGAGCAGATAATCAGATCGTTTTGAAGCCAGTTTCATAGAAATTTATGATTTTTTATCGACCCTTAATTTTAATATACCTAACTATCTTTAGCGGTTATCTAAACTGTAGTATCTAGAAATTCTAATGCTTTAAAAATGAAATGGAATGAGTCATCTATAAGAAAAAGACAAGAAATGGCCATGAGTAAGCTTATTTCGAGAAAAAGTGGCCTTGACTCATTTTCTACGTTCATAATCACTAATTAGTGATGATACAAGGGATCTCACTTGAATTATGATGAGGGGGTCCAATATTATGGATAGCTTGGTTGCTTTATGAAAGTTTTTGTAATCTATTTTTATAATTCTTTGGAATACGACTGAGTCACTG
This sequence comes from Nilaparvata lugens, assembly GCF_014356525.2. NCBI lineage: Eukaryota > Metazoa > Arthropoda > Insecta > Hemiptera > Delphacidae > Nilaparvata > Nilaparvata lugens. The sequence goes on from NC_052515.1 coordinate 25,940,086, forward strand.
TCTATGTTGTAGAGCCGTTCCATAGAACTATACAAAATAAAACTATGGAATTTGACAAAATGTGTGTGTTTTTATTTGAAAAAAAAATTATAAAATGTGTGGAGTTGATAAATTTAACAGAGATAGTGCTGTAATAACTGAAGACTCCAATATAAAAGTTGAAAAATACAAACTCACCATTTCGGGTTGGGAAACCACTTCAATGCTAATCCAAGAATGAGTATAGCTTACCTGAAAAAAAATCAGGTACTGGTGAGTTGTAAAAGGCAACTGGTGAGTTGATAAATTTAACAGAGATAGTGCTGTAATAACTGAAGACTCCAATATAAAAGTTGAAAAATACAAACTCACCATTTCGGGTTGGGAAACCACTTCAATGCTAATCCAAGAATGAGTATAGCTTACCTGAAAAAAAAGAAAAATCAGATTAGTAATGGAGAATTAGATAGTTACTAAAAATACTATATTCAAGATATAAGAGTCCCTAGAACATTTTATCATATTAAAAACCCAGTCTTGATCAAGAACAAATAAATAAAATCATCCAGAGGAAATACATGTTAACCAAAAGATTTATAAATAGTGGAGATGAAAAGAATTGAATGCCTCCTACATTCACAATAAATTATTGTTCGATCCAATCCCAATGATTCTGTATTGAAAGCATCATCACAACGGTTTGCAATTTCTGTAATCGTTGATAAAAACCGAAAAAAGTTATGCCTCAGGCATTATTCTAGCAAATCACAAAAATGTATTCAACAAACAGGAGAGATTCGAGATAGAAGAGGAAGCATATGAATTTATGAAGAAGGAGAGAGAGGGGTGAAAGATGGAGCATATTACTTTGGGAAGAAAAAGGAAAGAGGACGAAAAGAGGGAGCATAGAGAAAGAAGGAGACAGAGATAACTGGAGATAAAAGGAGAAGCAAGAAGAGGAATATGAAGAGATGAAGAGGAAACATATGGCTCTAGGAGAAAGTAGAAAGGGATGAACGATGAAGCCTTTTACTTACTTTGGGAGGAAAAAGGAGGAATGTCCAAAAGAGGGAGCATAGAGAGAAAAAAGACAGAGATAACTGGAGATAAGAGAAGAATAGCAAAGGAAGTCTGCCAATGCTGAATTCATCAGAAACTCAAGTCTTTGATGAATCAGTTCTTTATTGCTCCTAAAATAATTCTGAAGATAAATCCGATGCAACAATAAATTCTGAGATGGCTTCAGGGATGTTTTGGGATTCTATACAGTATGCAAAACAGAATGATATGGGAGAAGAAAACAAGAGAAAAAGAGTTGGCCCGTTCTCTTTACAACCAGATTCAAACAAATTCAATTGTCTCAAATTATCCAACAATAAATTGTGGAAACCCCCAGATATCCCTCTCATATTTCTTGAGAACATTCCACACTAATTATGCCATTTCAAAAGGATGTTTCATTTTATTTCTTTCATTACATCATCCCCATCTTCTCGTCTTCTTCTTTTCTTTCATCGTGTATATGTATACTCCTTCTCTGTTTTTTCTATAATATCGTCGTTTCATCATAAAACAAGAAGAATTGTGGTGAGAGGATCGGCTATATCTATCTCAGATTACTCTAGTGCTTCTTTTTCAAAAAAAAAAAACTTATATCTGCAATGCGATTTTCATTATAAAGTAGTATTCAGAAGTAACTCTATTCAAAGTCAATAAACATTTTATTTTGTTTTGGAATGTAGAATTCTCTTCCCAGTAAAGTTACATGAATAGCTTTTCAGATATTTATATATCTGATTCATCATTATCATGATAGGAGTTAGGTCATGTCAGAGGCCCTGAAATTGATCAGTAGCGACCTGAAAACTCTGACACCAGACCTGAGCCAGCCAGGTCACTCGATAATATTATTATTATTATCATTATCATAATCATTTCGAGTCTATTACATAAAACCATTTGTTCTTACTGATTTCGCATAAATCAATCTCAAATTAAAACATAATCCTCATAATCTGATCCAATGTCAGTTTTTTTTTGTTTTGTTTTTTTGCCGATGTGGGCTTGGCTGCTTGCTTTTTACATTCATTTGGGCCATGCTGAAATCATTTTTTTTAGGTAGGGGGGAATGTTGTGGCCAATTAATAGAATTTAAAGAGTTCGCGGGTTGTGTAATGCTGCCATCTGGCGGCGGTTTTTGGAGTTGATTCAGGTCAGCTGTTTGTTGAAGCCGAGTGCTGGTCGGTTGAAAATTGTTCGACTTTGTTTTGTTATTTTGCATGACTTTTTTTTCTCTTTTTTTCCTTCTCATTTTTCTATTTCAATCTTGTTTTTGAAGTAATCTATATTAATTTTTACTGTGCTCATCTATTATACTTTTAGTTTTACATGAATACTTACCGTATAGTTTATTCATGTACAGTGCTATTTTGTTTTGTATCACTATGAGTCTTGTTAAACTCAATGGAAATTGTCATATTGTATAAATAAATAAATAAGTAAATAAATTGTCTGGTTTTCGTATTGGGAAGTTTTCTCGTAATTTGTGTAATTTGTGGATTGTTGTGAGAATTTAATGAATTGTGGTATAAGTAAAAACGTCTTTAGCGGTTTAAACTCAACTTCACATTTTTCTAAATATTTAAATTGAAATACACCTTCAAACATTGAGACAGGCAGCTAGGAACAGAGGCACTTATCTGCGATTGCGGCTTTATGTCAGGGTTGAGTGTTTTTCCTTCCAAATTCCCAATATTGCTTTCTCTTGCTTCCCTTCCCTATTACCTATATACTCAATTTTGGTGATAGCGGGATAGAATTTTCGAGGTGAGTGTGTTTGTCAGTCTCCGTGTAGAAAACAAGGTTAGATCTGAAATTAATAAACGAAATACAGTCCACAAACATTGGTACTCAATATGATACTCAATATTGTTCGATGTTCAAACTCTTTATTACTCACACTTATCATATTTTCGTTTACATTTTTGGTTGTTTTGATCTTCATCCTGGTGTTGAAATGTGAACGATGTTTTGAGATGTGATAATCCTCGATAGCGAATTGATCCTTTGAAACTGAAACTTCAATAGTTTTTAATAGCAGCCTAAAACTTACTAGAACAATACTGGAACTAGCTAAGAACTTACATAATTCAAACAGAAAGTCTTTATAGTTTCTTAAATTATTCAGCGAATAAACTCAACTTAACTTGCAATTTCTATCTAAAATCCATTCATATTTTTACTATCAAAGTTTTTGAATAACTGAAACTATACTCGAACTATTCCTCAAACTTACATAATTGAACGAGCGAAGTGAGGTCTAAGATTCAAGTCGACTGTTTGGCATTTCTCTTAATGTTTGAATGTTTGAATGTTTAAATGTTTAAATGTTTATATATTGTGTATTTACGCAGAAATGCGGTATTGGATTTTCATGAAATTTGACAGGTATGTTTATTTTTAAATTGCGCGTCGACGTATATACAAGGTTTTTGGAAATTTTGCATTTCAAGGATAATTTAAAAGGAAAAATAGCCTCCTTCATACGCCAATATTGGAGTGAAAATCAGACTATAGAATTATTCATCATGAATCAGCTGACAAGAGTGATTACACAGATGTGTGGAGAAGCCAGTCTATTGCTGTATTTCCATAAGGTCTATAGTTTCAATCAGGTACTTGTGGATGAGAATACTGCGTGAGGTCTTCTGTTCACAGAACTACTAGTTCAAACTAGAACATCATGAAGTGTACTCAGATTATTGCTCAACAAACATAAACTCAAATTAGTACTTCTATCCCAAATTATTTAGGCTCAACTCACACCTACGCGACTCAGGTCGAGAAGAGACTCTACTCTAGTAGAGAGCATGTGTTTTCAAATGGTGACACTCAGACCTGTCGATTCGAGTCTCCCCGCGACGTCACCATTTGAAAACTCATGCTCTCGACTATAGTGAGGTCCACGTCATAATGGCAGTGTACAATTGACAATACTGTTGCTGTCTTTCTCTATCATACAACAAAACAGATAGCGCTATCTCTCTCTAGCTTTGCAATGTTGTCAGTTTGCCAGAATATTTTATTTTTACTTTTGACAGTGACTGTACAAAAGTAACTCAGCCGCCATTTTTTTCTCCATTCTATCAAAATACTTTGGTACACAAGTCGTATAATTGATTTAAAATGTATTTTCGAAACAATGAAATAATTTTTAGACATTACCGTATGAGAAACACAAATTAAAATACTTGAAATGACATTTAAAAAGTTGATAACTAACCATCATAGACTTCATCCATGCTTCAGTTGGCCTACACGTTTAGGTTAGACCTACTCGTACCGATATAAATAATATTGAAAGGTTATTTCAGAATTATTTCCATTGAAATTACTTATTTTCTATCATTTTTAAAAGAAATTGAAATAGAATACCTACCAATTAACTTAATTCCTGTTGTTTTGAAATTCAGATTGGTGTATCACAGCTTTTTAAATTAGCCGCCATTTCAGGTTTGTGTAAAAATAAAATTCTGATCTTAGTTATGGAAGCAGATTTTGAATCAAATTATGAAAAAAAATTTTTTTGATTAATTTGACATTAACGTGATTATTTATCAAGGAAATGATAATTATTATTAGATCAAATTTAATGGGATGAATTGAGTAACAGCTGTGTACAATCAGTGGCAAAATTGAGACACTTGGCAACGTTTTTCTCCTATCTTTCTTCACTGCCATTATAACGTGGACATCACTAGAGAGTCGAGTCTCTTCTCGACCTGAGACGCGTAGGTGTGAGTTGAGCTTTACATCTACTGTTATTGTTGTACTCTCAAAACTTACCAAGTACTACTGTTATACTGTATAATACTGTATATCCATTGTCACTTATAATATAGTACTTAAGATATAGCCATAGAGAAACAATAGCGTGAGTAGATATCCCATGGTATAGGGAATTTATGTCGCAACTTTTACTGTTATCTCAAGCCGATTATTGTCAATTTTTACTGTTTTGTTGGGGTGATAGTGTATGAACGGCACAATTTGAGAGACTACCAGCGTCACACAGCTGCATAGGAAAGAACTACGTGAACTATCGGCTTGGTCCGGTAGATTTTTAGTTCTGTATATAATATATAAGCGAAATGGCACTCACTCACTCACTCGCAGAACTAAAAATCTACCGGACCAAAAACGTTCAAAGTTGGTGGGTATGTTCAGTTGGCCCTTTAGAGGCGCACTAAGAAATCTTTTGGCGATATTTAAACTCTAAGGGTGGTTTTTGAGGGTTCAAAGTTCGTCTTTTAGCATGTATATTCTTCTTATTCCAATATCTTGAAATTATAATTGAAATGTCCATACCATATGTTAATATAGAACTATAATCTAGAGAGAGTACCTCTTCGAAACAGTTGTTCTGGTAACTAAATTAAAATTTTTGTCAGGTTGGCATTTAGTTGAGTTGAATATATATATATATATTATATATATATATTATATATATATATATATATATAACCACATTACCATAAAAATATATATAAATATACAGAAATTGCTCGCTTAATATAATAGGATATCTACATATTCACTATGTATCACTATTTTGAGATAAACTATACATATGTGTGGTGGGTAGTAAGTAAGTATATAATATATATATGTTTCTGACGTCATGATTTATCGTAACAATGTGTTGTGAATTATATAGCCAGCAGACATTCTGTAAGATAGTAGCGAAGGAACTATATAGGCAACCCGCCGTACACCCGTGCAATGCCTATGGGAGAGACTCAATACGGTAATTTATACATCCCAGGTTGCTTACACCGATAAGTAACACTGACAACAATACAAGCGCAATGGCCTGTAGATACTGGCTACTAGACACTAACACAAGCAAAGTGTACAACATCTTGGCATATAACGTGGCTGAGGTAATGCTGGATGCTTGTTCTCTTACAACATACAAGAAAGTGGGTCATTCTAAGACGTGTGTGTGGAAAAGAGAGAGAGTGATAGATTGGGAGATAGTGAGAGAGAGAGAGACAGAGAGAAAAAGGGGAGGGAGAGAGAAAGAGAGAAATAGGGAGAGAGAGAGAGTGAGAGACAGTGAAAGAGAGAGAGATATGGATTGAGAAAAAGAGAGAGACAGAGTGATCGATTTGAAGAGAGTGATATTGTGAGAGAAACAGGAAGGAAAAGACATAGAGAGAGTGAGAGACAGTCAGACGGAGAGAAAGAGATAAGAAAGATATAGATAGAGAAATTGAAATTGAAATTAGAATTAATTCTTCCTGAAAATACATTACATTACAATATATTAAAATATATAGCTGAAAATAGTGAAAAAATATGGTTTTGATCAACCCCTGAGTTGTAGAAAATAATAAGAGAAATAGAATAGGAGAAAAAGAGAATAATAGAAAAGATATGAGAGAATAGGATATTGAATTGCTGCGTTTATTTACCAAAGATAGAGGATAGTGGAAGAAATATAGAAAACGAAAGATAAACGAGAGATGCCTGTTTCTCTTTCCAAATATCGTGTTTGTGACTGTTCTAATAAATAAATAAATAAATAAATAGAAAGAAAATTAATGAAAGAGAAAGTAGAAAAGGAAGTGGGCGAGGGAGTGAATGACTGTGGAATAAGATATATATAAGATATATATATATATAATATATATATATATATATATATATATATATAATATATATATATATATAATATATATAGGGAGAGAGACAAAGAGTAATATGAAGGGGAAGAAAGAATGAAAAAGTAGAGATTAAGTAAAGTGAAAATGTGAAAGAGAGAAAAAGAGAAGGGAACATAGTAAAATATAGAGATGAGGAGAGGCATAAAGAAATATTGAGAGGAAGTTAGATTGAAAAAGTTGAGATAAATTACAGTAGCAATATATAGAAAACGATATAAAGATTGATTGATTGATTGATTATATGCCTTTATTAGGGCGGAATTAGGACTCCTGGTCCTCTCTGCCACACAACCCTTTACAAGAGAAGAAAAAATTTATATAAGAACAGAAAAAATAGATTACATATTATGTAATAAGATTACATAAGATTAATATATAAGTAAATAAAACTATTAATCAAAATACAATAACATAATAATAAAAGAGAATTTTAAACTTTATTCATTTATACAATTGGAAACAATATTTCAAATTCCACTAGATAAATCTATAGGAAAACCTATCAGAAATGAAGATCTAATCAAGTTCATTCACTCACACATGCACACAAAACAACCCTAAAAATAAAGATTTTACAAAGTATAATAATTATCAAAACAATTTATTAAGATGAAATATTTTTGTATCTGTAGTTGCATAAAAGGTGAAAATGAGTTAAATTCATGTAGATTTATACAATGTAAATAGACAATAAAAATAAAGCTGAACCCGACCCAAGCCTAATCTGCGCCACCAGATCCCAGCCAATTCAATACTGCCGCGCCAAACAGAGCTCGATCGCCAATATTCTTCACAGTTGGAGGCAACAGATTCCAGATCCGACAAGCTGATACATGGAATGATTTATTATACATAGATGTTCTATGATTTGGAATAACCAATAGTTGGGAGCCCTGCCTGGTACCTCTCACACTACGATCTCCAATAAAAAACAAATTTATGTGCCAATAACTGGGATTTTTACATGCAAAAGGTCATGAAGCAGCATCAGAATGTGATACTCCCTCATTTTCTTGAGTTTTGGCACATGTAGTTGCTGGAAAATGGGGTGATATGATCATCTCTTCTTAGATTGAAGATGAACCGGATGCAATAGTTCTGAGCCCTCTGCAGTCGCTCAGACAAGGCCACAGTCATGTCATTGATCACAATGTCACCGTTAGAGAAGTATGGGAAAATTAATGACTTACCAGCATCACTTTCACATGAAGTGGAATGAAGTCACCAATCTTCTTAAGCGAGTGGATACCTGCAAATACCTTATTACAGGTGGTGTTGATTTGTTTAGTCCCAGTCGAGTGTTTTGTCTATTGTCAGTCCAAGATTTGTAACAAAGTCACTGTAATTTCAATTTATGTCGTTTATTTTTGATGTATGGCCATTATCAAAGTTGAAACTCGGCGAGGTCATGAGTTAGTGTAGCCAAATTAATTGCCTTGGATTTCGTTTCATTATTCTAAGTCCATGTTTCGAAGTCCAGTCCGTAAGAGTCTCAAGTTCACTATTCATATTGTCAACTGTAGCAGTAAAGTCGTTCAGTCAAAGTGATGTACAATTGCAGGTCATGCATATAGGTGCTGTTTGGAGAATCTGAAGATATTGGTTACATCATTTATATATATACTGAACAAAAGAGGCCCAAGTACAGACCCCTGGGGAACGCCCCTCCCTAAAATGTGATAGCCAGATGAGAACCCATTGTTTAAAACAGATTGGCACCTGTTACTCAGGTAGGAACCGAACCAATCCACTACATGAGTGGAGAACCCCAAATTCCTCAGTTTTTTCAACAGGAGAGGGTGGTAGACGCAATCGAAAGCTTTACTGAAATCTATCAGCACTAGCAGAGTAGCCAGTCTTCCATCCATCGCTCTACGAATATCCTCAGTCACACAAAGCAATGCAGTGGTGGTACTGTGGCCTTTCTTAAAACCAGATTGAAAATCACTCAGAGAATGTTAATTGTAAGATAATTATTACCTGCTGATGCACTACCCTCTCTAAACCTTAGAAGGGGTGAGAGAATATGTATGGGCCTGAAGTCAGACGGTGAAACGGGATTTGGTATTTTATTGAGGGGTAAGACGGCTGAGTATTTCCAGTAGGTTGGAAAAATGGAAGATAGAAGTGAAAAGTTATACAAATGTGTTATATAGGAAGAGTGACAGAAGAGTATCTCTTATGAACTTTATAGGAAGAGAGTCCTCACCAACTGCATTGCTTCTGATCCTGTTTAGGCAGTGGAAAACTTGAAGTTCCGAAACTTCAGAAAATTCGAACTCATTTTCTAGAGCGTTATCGGAGAGTGTCTGCATATGCACGGGCACCCTCATCATGACTGGGACATTGCAGAAAAAAAGAGTTGAGCTCTTCAAGGCTATGAGTAACGTTAGGCAGTTTCTTCTCTTTACCCAACCCCATACTTTTCACGGTTCCCAGACACTTGCAGAGGACCGATTGTCTGTCAGTAGGGCTCGAAAGTAATGGGATTTTGAATTTCGTATCCTCAGCTTACAACGATTCCTAAGCCTTTTGTACTCTGCAAACATCATTGGACACCCACATCTCTTAGCCAAGCGGAATTTTTTGTCACGCTCGTTCAAGGAACAGTGAAAAGGTCAGCAAACAACTCCGAGTAGTTAATATTCTTATAATCACGGTATCTTATGATTCTTGCTTGTGACTTGGGGGCTTTCACAGAATAAATGCAATAAACCAGATCATGAGCTGAGAGACCCGGCACTGGCACCTGTCCATGACTCTAAAAAAAAAGAAAAAGATAGAGAAAGAGATAGACACATAGTGAAAGAGAGCGTAAAAGACTGTGGAAGAGAGTAAGAGATATGGAGAAACACGTAATTGGAGAGAGAAGGAGCGAAAAAAGATATAAAGAGCAAGAAAAAACGGCGAAAAGGGAAAATAGAGAGATTGATTGATTGATTGAGTACTTTATTTATGTAGATTACAATATATACTGGCTTGTAAAATATATACAATAGCTTACAATACAGCAAAATTATAGATGAATTTACATATATAAACTAAGAAAATAAATTTAGCTGCATATGATATGAAAAAAAGCAATTTCTAATTAACTGTAGATGAAATAGATACTATGTTATGCATCTACATAAATTGACGGAGCTTTGGACATATCAATGTCCATTCTTCGGAAAGAATATTAAAAATATCCTCCCCACTTACTCTCTACCAAAGATTGAGAGAGAAAAAGAGAGAGGAAGAATGATAGAGAGAAAAATAAAGAGAAAGAATGATAGAGAGAAAAATAAAGAGAAAGAATGATAGAGAGAGTCATGAATGAGTCTAGGAGAGAAATGAAGAGATTCAAAGATATTGTAAATCTGTATAGATAAGTTTTCGTGATCAAATAAGAGTTGGATTAAATTTCAATATAGGTAACACAATAAGTTAATATTTGGAACAAAACTCATGCTTTCATATATTATACCCTATACACTATACACTCAAGTTAATATATCTTGCTATAAGACGGTTCACGTTTCAAAACTTTATTAAAGAAGATAATTTTCACAAGAATTTCATTACTTGGCACTCGTAGTACGTGGAGATCCCATCATGTCAAAAGCTAGCAGCCTATCAAGTCTAGACTCCTATCGTCAAATTCACTCCCAACTGACAGCATTTATAGCATTAGAAGCATATGATGTTATTCATTGGAAATACTGACAGAATTGCGTGATTCTCACTGTAGTTCAGCATTGGTTAAATGGGTATCATTGCTGTTTTCTTATTAGAAATACTGACAGATTAAAGATGATTTTCACTGCAGCTCTGAAGAGTCTGGTTAAGGTGAATGTTAGGCATTAAGGTCGTTCAAGGACATTAGGCGGTACCAACCCCATTATACGGTTGCGATTAGGGTTATTCCAGGCAAGGAATTTGTTCTCACGGAGTCGACAGAAGTCTTTAAACTAGACTAAGTGGAGTTTTATGAGACACGTTAATTACTGTGTGGGTAGAGGAACGGGTAGTTGATTATTTTTTGTACATTTGTAAAGTTATTGATTTGCAAAATTTAACGACTTTCTTCTCAAATAGACTAATGTATTCGAGTTAATAAGAACAATATAAAACTTGTAGTACCCTTTTTATTTAAAACATTTTGCAACTTTGAAACATTTCAACGACTAGTTTCGACCTACTTTGGCTATTTTCAAGTTGAAATTCAAAAATGATCATACTAGTTCATAGTAGATAATATTATCATTTTTAAATAAAAAGGGTACTACAGGTTTTATTTATTGTTTTTATTAATATAAATAAAATAGCCAATATAAGTGAAGTGACTTTTTATATATTCGATTATCCAGTAGTAAGGATGTATAAATATCTCTGTATTTTTTTTACTCAATAGATAATCGATTAGAATCGAAATAGAACGTTGGTTCAAAAACGTTGGATACGTTTTTGAGAAGATATAGTTGCAATTCTATGGAGGTAAACTTGGAAAAGAAGTTGTCGACTTTTGGAGAAGGATAAACTGAAATATCAGATTGGAAAAATACCTATTGTTGAAGGCATATTCTTTTGCATTATTATATTATATTATATTATTATTAGCGTAAGACAAGTATCGCAATCTTTTGCATTATTCCCAAGTATTCAATTAAATAAATGACTGTGCTTGGAAAACGTAGAAAATGTTTTGAAAATATAGGCTATTATTGCAATTCTATGGAGGTAAAGTGGAAAAATAAGTTATCGATTTTTGGAGAAGAATAAACACGAATATCTTATTTATTTATTTAAACATTCAGAATTACACAACTTACAGGAAAGTACCACAGGAATATTAAATAATATCATATTGTAAGTAAATCTCTAGTAATCTCTAGTAGTAGTAAGTAGTAGTAGTAGTAGTTATTCAAGTAATTTTTTTATATTAGTTGAAGGCTAATTCTTTTGCATTATTCCTGAGTATTTAATAAAAATGACTGTGCTTGGATAACGGTGAATATGTTTTAAAAATATATCATTTTATTTCAATGAAAGTAAACACAGACAAAAAGCTATTGATTTGTTAGGAAAATTATAATGGAAGCTAATATATCACATAGGAAGTATAACTATAGTTGAAAGCTGATTCTGTAGAATTATTCCTACGTATTCAATAAAAATGACTGTACTTGGGAAATTTTGAATATGTTTTAAAAATATATAAATTTATTGTATTTCAATGAAAGTAAACTGAGAAAATGAGTTATTGATTTGTGGAGAAGAATATAATGGAAGCTAATATATCTGATAGGAAGTAGACCTATCGTCAAAAGCTAATTCTTTTGAATTATTCCTACGTATTCAATAAAAATGACTGTACTTGGGAAACGTTGAATATGTATAAAAAAAAATATAAATTTATTGCATTTCGATGAGAGTAGACTGAGAAAATGAGTTATTGATTTGTGGAGAAGAATATAATGGAAGCTAATATATCTGGTAAGAAGTAGACCTATCGTTGGTTGAAAGCTAACTTTTTTGCATTATTCCTACGTATTTAATAAAAATGATTGTACTTGGAAAACGTAGAATATGTTTTAAAAATATATAAATTGTATTTCAATGAAAGTAAACTGAGAAAATGAGTTGTTGATTTGTGGAGAAGAATATAATGGAAGCTAATATAATATATTAGATATTATCTGATAGGAAGTAGACCTATCGTTGAAAGCTGATTCTGTAGCATTATTCCTACGTATTCAATAGAATATATGACTGAGTTGGGGAACATTGAATATGTTTCGAAAATATATAACTGTATTCTAATGAAAGTAAACTGAGAAAAGAAGTTATTGATTTGTGGAGAAGAATGTTATGGAAGCAAATATATCTGATTGGAAGGGTACCTATAGTTGAAAGTTAATTCTTCTGCATTATTCCTACGTATTTAATGAAATAGATGACTGCTTAGAATACGTTGAATATGTTTTGGAAATAACATATTAAATTTTTATGAAAGTAAAATGTGAAAAGAAGGAATGATTTGTGGAGAAGAATATAATGGGAAGCTCGAATATCATATTGAAAGTAGACCTTTATTCGAAGGCTAATTCTTTTGCATTATTCCTACGTATTTAATGGAGTAGATGACTGTGCTTAGAATACGTTGAATATGTTTTGAAAATATTATATTGGATTTTTATGAAAGTAAACTGGGAAAAGAAGTTATGATTTGTGGAGAATAATGTTACGGAAGCTAATATATCTGATAGGGAGTAGACCTATCGTTGAACGCTAATTCTTTTGCATTTATTCCTACGTATTTAATGAAATAAATGACTACGGAAGCCCAGCGTCGAACGCAGAATGAGCTGTACTTGACAGAAATTAATTACCATTCTTGTCTTCAGTCTGCAGCTACTTTCTCTTGATTAAGTTGCGCGATACAGTTCATTAAAATTGGCATCTCATTAAGCTGCTTAATCTCTGCATCTCATTTCGATCAATCATCCAATTTTCGAGATTTCATACTTTAGAGTCAGGGTTTTTCATGCTTGATTCTCCTTGCAATATTCATGAAGAGTTGATGAGACGATTCTTCTCTGTATCATCATTGTTCGATGGATTTGTTTGTTGTACCATAGTGATGATCAATTTACCATAATAATGTAACATTATGTGCTTTTATGTTACATAGAGTGGAGTCAGGGCTTTCATACTCTATTCTACTTGCAATATACATGAAGAGATGAGACGTCCTTTTCTGTATCATCATTGTTCAAGGATATAAATTACTCTGTTCTTTGTACCATAGTGATGATTAACTTGATCTGAAGATATCACATTTTCAAATATTATTCAAGGTTTCTAGGAGGTCTACAACTCTGGTGATGGAGTTTGACTAGGATAAAACATGGAAAGATTAAATCCAACCAGAAGTGAAATCCATTTTCGAATCGAGAGAAATTAATTTCAAAATTTATACAATAATTATTGTAGAGAACACAACCTATACTGTTTAATGGAACACGTAGATTATTTGATTAGGAACTCTTCAAACTAAGAACGAACACGCATTAGAATGAAAATTGAGATAACATTGAAGATGATATTATAAAAATTGCAACTCCCAGTATTTTCAATCACCACCCGCCGCTGGTTTTCAGAAATGGAAACTGTACTGAACTATAGTCTATCTATATATATAAAAGCGAAATGGCACTCACTCATTGACTGACTGACTGACTCACTCACTCACTCACTCACTCGCAGAACTAAAAATCCACCAGACCAAAAACGTTCAAATTTGGTAGGTATGTTCAGTTAGCCCTTTAGAGGCGCACTAAGAAATCTTTTGGCAATATTTTAACTCTAAGGGTGGTTTTTAAGGGTTTAAAGTTCGTCTTTTAGCATGTATATTCTTCTTATTCCAAAATCTTAAAATTATAATTGAAATGTCCATAATATACAACTATAATCTAGAGAGAGTACCTCTTCGAAACAGTTGTTAACTGGTAACTAAATTAATAATTTTGTCAGGTTGGCATTAAGTTGAGTTGACTTTGTTAGGTTGGCACCAAGTTGAAGATTGAAATGCATTTATCGCGGAAAAATTAATTGGGCACTGCTACTTCAATCATAGCTATTCCTGGGAATACAGCATTATATTACTAGCCGTCAGGCTCGCTTCGCTCGCTCGCCATATCCGTTTAGCCAGACGTTTAGTCTGGAACCCCGACCTGGATCGTCCTAACATATGATAAAAATGCTCACGCGAGCCTGCTGATCTCATTTTTGGACGATCCAGTCGGGGGTCCAGGGGGCGGAGCCCCCTGGCTAGACGGATATGGCGACCGAAGCGAGCCTGACGGCTAGTCTGTATAGATAAGGGAGACTTGGGAAAATATCCGTGTTGCCAAATTGTGCGAAATTTCGATCCGTTTATGCCAGCCCATATGACAAGATGTATTCAGTACAACTCAGACGATGCAAAGTTGTCAATTTGAATGAAACCAGACATATGGGTTTGCAGGGAACGATTGAAACACGTACATTTTCTCCAATTCTCAATTTTATTTTATTGACTAGCCGTCAGGCTCGCTTCGCACGCCATATCCGACTAGCCAGGGGGCTCCGGCCCCTGGTCCCCCGACTGGATCGTCCAAAAATGAGGTCAGCAGGCTCGCTTCGCTCGCCTGCATTTTTCATTTGAGCATGCTTCATTCCATCAGAAAGTCAAAGTACTGACAAAACGCAGAAAAGCTGAGAAAAACGTTAGAAAAGCGCTGATTTTGGGCGTATCTTTGATGAAACATCAAAGTCACCTCATCACAAAATTTTTAAACCTCTGTACCAAATTTGAAAATTTTCTGTGTATTACTTGACTTTACTTAACTGAGAAAACGCTTATTTTGGGTGTATCTTTGGCGTTATTTCAAATCCCCTTCTAACACAACATTATTAAAATCCCAACTGAGCTTCTGTAATAAATTTGAAAATTTTCTGTTCATTTGTTCTCGAGAAAGCGCAAAAAACGCTGGAAAAACGCAGATTTTGGATGAATCCATGCATCCATTTTGTATATAGAATATAGAACCTAGATACCTTTAGACACGATTGGAGGAGGAGAAAGAGCAGAAGAAGGAAGAGAAGGAGGTTAGAAAGCGACGGAGGAGTATAGAATTTAGATCCTATATAGGTTTATACACGATAGGAGGAGGAGAAAGAGGAGTAGAAGGGGAGAGAAGGAGGGGGAAAGTAGGAGAAGTCGGAGGGGTACAGAATATAGAACCTACATAGGTTTACTAACCGTCAGGCTCGCTTCGCTCGCCATATCCGTCTAGCCAGGGGGCTCCGCCCCCGCCTGCATTTTTCATTTGAGCATTTTTATCATATGTTAGGACGATCTAGTCGGGGATCCAGACTAAACGTCTGGCTAAACGGATATGGCGAGCGATGTGAGCCTGACGGCTAGTAATAGTAATGTAATATTCCCAGGAATAGCTCTGATTGAAGTAGTAGTGCCCAATCAATTTTTCCGCGATAAATGCATTTCAATCTTCAACTTGGTGCCAACCTAACAAAGTAAACTCAACTTAATGCCAACCTGACAAAATTATTAATTTAGTTACCAGTTAACAACTGTTTCGAAGAGAGAGTACCTCTTAGAGTATATCTAGAGTATAGTTCTATATTAACATAATTATGGTATGGACATTTTTCAATTATATATCAAGAGAATAAGAAGAACATACATGCTAAACGACGAACTTTAAACCTTTAAAAACTACCCTCGGAGTTAAAATATTGCCAAAAGATTTCTTAGTGCGCTTCTAAAGGGCCAACTGAACATACCTACCAAATTTGAACGGTTTTGGTCCGGTAGATTTTTAGTTCTGCGAGTGAGTGAGTGAGTCAGTCAGTCAGTCAGTCAGTCAGTGAGTGAGTGCCATTTCGCTTTTATATATATAGATACACGAGTGAAGGAGAGGAGAAAGGAGAAGGAGGATGGAGAGGAGGAGGAAGATAAGGAGGAGGAAGAGAAGGATTAGAAAAATGAGGAGAGGTATAGAATATATAACCTATATAGGTTTGCTCACGAGGAGTGGAGGAGAAAGAGGTGGAGGTGGAAGGAAAGGAGGAGGAAGAGAAGGAGGAGAAGGAAAGCAGGAGGAGAAGGAAAGGTTTAGAATATATATATAACCTATAGGTATAGGTTTATCAATGTGTAACTCAGTTCATTATCTTCTGTTGCTTGGGAGAGACAACCTACAACCTCCTAACATCCTCCCCCAAAACCTAACAACCTTTCCTTCATTATCATAGGAGGATGGGGTGAAGTTTATCAGAGACTTGCTGTGATATGATGAGTGATGGGTTGATGAGGAGGAGGAGGAGGAGGAGGAGGGATGGTTTCGTGGAGAAATTAGAGGTTTGAGGAGGAGGAGTGGAGGGAGAAGGAGAAGGATGATGTGGAGGGATGGTGGGGGGTGATGAGGAAAGGAGGTTGATGAGATGAGGATGTATGATTAATTTATTTATTCATCATTTTCTTTCCAAATTTATAGTTGAAAAAGTCCGAAATAAGGTTAGAATTTCACGTGTACAATTTTGATAAAATTTCAGTCCAAAACAAAAATGAAAACCATAAATTTTGAATTTAGATGGCTTGAATTAATAAATTAATTACAATCAACTTAAGGACAAAGAAACATTTAGAGGGAGAAATATTGAATGGAGGAGGTGGAGGAGTAGGACTTGGTGGAGAAGAGGAAAAAATAAGAGGAGGAGGACGAGGATTGACAGGAGGGGTGGGAATAGGAGGAGAAATGGGAAGAGGAGGAGGATTAGTAGAAGAAGGATGAGAAGAATTACGATTGAAGGAGGAGTGGGGAGAAGAAGATGAGGAGGAGAAAGAGAAGAAGGAAGAGAAGGAGGAGAAGGAAAGGGAGTGGTAGAGCCGGAGGGGAGGTGGTGAAGAACGAGAATGAAAAAAAAAGGAGATTGGGGGGAGGAGTAGTAAGGGTGAGAGGAAGGAAAAGAGAGGAGGAGGAGGATGAAAAGGAGGAGGATGAATACGAGGAGGAGGAAGAAGAGGATGAGAAAGAGGACGAAGACGGTGGTGAGAAGGAGGAGTGAAAAAGGAGTGGGGCGAGAAGGAGTCAGAGTAGAGAAGAGGGAGAAGGGGATGAAGGAGAGGAGAAGGAGAAGAACGATGATGTGGGGGAGGATTTGGAGGAGAAAGAGGAAGAGCCTCCCCCTCAGAGGAGAAGAAGAAATGAGAGCAGAGCAGGTATAGACGGGTGGGTAGAGAGGTAAACTAGGGAAAAGAGAAGTGAAGGAGGGGGAGAGTTGGAGAAAGGAGGTGGAGGAATGCTGAGAGGAGAAGTGGGGAGGATTGTGAGAAAGAAGAGGAGTAGTAGGTGGATGAGGAAGAGGGAAGTGAGAATGATTATGAGGAGGATGAGGTTGATGATGAGATGAGTCAGGATGATTTTCAGGAGGGAATTCGCGGTTGCAGGAGGTGGATGTGAAGAAGGAGAAGGAGAAGGAGGAGGAGAAGGATGATGAGGAGGATGAGGAGGATGAGAAAGAGGTGGAGTGAGAATGATTATGAGGAGGAGGAGTTTGATGATGAGATGAGACAGGATGATTTTCAGGAGGAAATTCGCGGTTGCATGAGAAGGAGGAGTTGAAGGAGGAGGAGAAGGAGGAGGAGGAGGAGGAGGAGGAGAGTGAAATTGGGCTGAGGCGTTGTTGTGAGGGCGTGAGTGTGATTGGCACTGAGGAATCCGTGTACTCGGCAAACAAGGCTTGTTAGTAGTGCAACCCAACTTGCTTAATTATTCCTCAACTGATATATTTTATTAGCATCCATTGTCGTCTCAGTTCAGCTACGTGTACTTATACCTACAAAGGCCACAGCATTTCTCTGCCAATAGAAGCCGTACACATGAAGGGGTTGACTGTATTCAAAGTTTTCGCTTGTCGAACAGCTTCTGGTCTATCATTTGAGCATCAAATTTTATCGAAGTTTTGCTTCAAAAAGATTTTTGGGATCTCTTAGCTGAGTAGAGTAGTATTTTTATTATTTTTTCATTGTATGAAAATTACAATATTGGAATGAGAAAACATGAGCTAGCCCAAAACTTCTTCTTTTTCTAAATTTTGTCCAATACAATGTAGGTTTAATTAAGTTCACATCATAATAATTTTCACTGGAATACACAGTAAAATTCCGATATCCCTTGTAGCTGATATTCAGGAAGTACTTCCTTCAATCAATCAATTGATTTTATTAGAAAAACATTTTTACATTGTTGGGTCCTGCTAAACCCGTGGGTTTATCAGCAGGTTCCAAATCAGAACAAAATTATTCACAACGTTGAATTGAAATTAATTATTAAAAAAAATAGATTATTTGTCGTGAATCACGAGTAATATACAAGAAATGGAATAAAAGGATCACAATCATAATGAGGGATTATAATAAAGATGATAATTAGAATAGAAAGAAATAGAGTTAATAAATAGAATTATTATAAGCTTGATAAATAAGGAGTTAAGGAGTTAATTGAAGAACTAGAAAGGGTTAGGGAAGGAATGAAGGAGGAAATATTTCATTCAATATTACCTAATTATTACTAAATTATTAGTCATTCAGGCTGGCGGCAGTGACTTTACAACATATTATATAATAATTTGAAACCAGCAAAATAGGCTAATTGAAAAAGAAAAACATAAATTCATCGAACGCAGGCCTATTAGGAATTATTATTCAAATAATGATAATAAATATTAATAGTTCAATTCAGAATTCTATTGTTACTGTAGTTTATTCTCATATTGATTTTACTGAATTGAAATCGAAAGCCAGTTGTTTATTACATAGATCATTGCTTCCTTTTTCGAGTAGTCTTTGATGTTTGCAAGTCAATTATTGATAAAGAAAGGTAGTATGTATTTCTCAATCTATTGAAAGTTAATGTGGTTGTTTGGCCTCTGATAAACTTAATCTGGATCAAATTTCATATCAGTTTAGTTTCATCTTAAATTCTTGAATTTCTTAGCTGTGTAGAGAGGAATGCTATCTTATGCTATCTTTCCTCTATGGTTTCACTAACATTACGCTAAGTAGTCAACGCTAGAGAATCTCTTCGATAAAGGCTGTGCAAAGGCTAAAAATAAACTTTCAACTCGTGATATTTTTCCAAGTTTTTCGATTTGTATATCATCAAGCTATCAAAATTAAAAAGTTTTCTCAGAAAAACATTTTTTCCCGATCATTACTTTTTGAGATATGAGCGCTAAAGATTACATTTTTGGGACAGAACATTCCAAATTCAGTAAGAGATAAATCCATGATATTTGGAGAATAGATTTTTCATGGTATTGTTGATCTAGTAAAACGAAAATTTTCTGGAAATATCAATTTTTAAGATAGTTATTTAATTTACTAAAAAAAAACGAAAAATACTTCAAGTTGAGTTATTTTTGGTAAATTGAATAACTATTCCAAAAATTGATATTTTCAGACAATTTTTGTTTTACTAGATCAACAATAGCTTGAAGAATCCATCCTCCAAATCTCATGGATTTATATCATATCGAATTTGAAATGTTCTGTCCCAAAAATTCAAAACTTCAGTCGCTCATATCTCAAAAAGTAATGATCGGAAAAAAATGTTTTCCTGAGAAAACTTTTCAATGATAACCATGAACATTGAGTTCTAACTTTATTCTGCACAGAGATAAAATGAATAAAAACATTCTATTATTTTCTCTCCATCTCACACTCACACACTTTCCTACTGAACCTCACTCTCTCTCCCTCCCTCACTAACTAACTCACTGTCATTCTCTCTTCTTCTCTCACTGACACTAACTTACAGGCTCCCTCTCTCACTCACCCTTCTATTGTTTTATTTTCTCTTTAGGCCCCAAGGTAGAAGCTTTTAGATTTGGTTCGCTTGTTACCCTTAACATTCAATATCAGCCAACTCATTCTTCTTTAGGGCTTCACCTTCGTTCACTACTTGCCCTTTCTTCTTCTTCTTCTTCTTCTTCTTCTTCTTCTTCTTCTTCTCTACCTTCTTCTTTCCCCTCGCCACTTTTTTCTGCTTCCTTTTCTTCTACTGCTTCTTCTCTGCACCGTCTCATCACCTGTGAAACTCGATCTCTGCTTTCAACAATGACCTGAGTAGCAGCAAAGAGAGAGAGAGAGAGAGAGAGAGAGAGAGAGAGAGTGTGTAAGAGTGAGAAAGAATGAGAGTGTATAAGAGTGAGAGAGAGAATGAGAGAGTGTAAGAGTGAGAGAGAGAATGAGAGAGTGTAAGAGTGAAAGAGAGTGGGAGAGTGTAAGAGAGAGAGAGAGAGAGAATATGAGAGAGTGTAAAAGTGAGAGAATGAGAGTGTGTAAGAGTGAAAGAGAGTGGGAGAGTGTAAGAGAGAGAGAGAGAATATGAGAGAGTGTAAAAGTGAGAGAATGAGAGTGTGTAAGAGTGAGAGAGAATGAGAGAGTGTAAGAGTGTAAGAGAGAGAGACCTGAGATGTAAAGAGTGTGAGAGAGAATGAGAGAGTGTAAGAGAGAGAGAGTGAGAGAGCGTCCTGTGATGAAAGAAAGATAGCAGTTTTGCAGACTAGATAAGAATGTCCTCGTATTCGCCCTATTTAAACAAGTTGACACCATTTAACCTCACAACGCTATCGGGTCGCTACTCAACCTACGATGTTGCTCATTTCTCATCAAATCCATTTCATCTCTCTTCTCTCCTACTTCTTCCGTTCTTCATCTCTTCTTTTCTTCATCGTTTTCTTCTCCAAAATTGCTTCCAATCCTTCCTTTCTTTTTTCTCTTCTTCCAATCATCATTAACCTTTCCATAATCGTTCTATGATTCTGTTCTCTTTACTTCCTCGGAGAATTCACAACAAGCATTCGTAGACTATTGAAAGTCTGGTTTATTATTACAAATACAATATCTGGAACTACCATTGTGAATTGAATGAAGAAGACTAAGAAATTGTCAAAAAACCACTGATTTATTGATAATTAGAAAGACCGGTTTCGGTTATTACACCATTGTCAATCTCTGATAAACTAAACCATTGTGAATATTTTTCTAGTGGATATCATCTCTGCACACATTTCAGGCTGTGCGCAGGCTAAAAATAAAATTTCTAATCGAGATAGTTTTCAAAGTTTTTCGATTTGGATATCATCAAGCTATCAAAATAAAAAAGTTTTCTCAGGAAAACATTTTTTTTCGATCATTACTTTTTGAGATATGAGCGCCTGAAGTTTTGGGACAGAACATTCCAAATTCGGTAAGAAATAAATCCATAGAGATTTAGAGGATAGATTCTTCAAGGTATTGTTGATCTAGAAAAACAAAACTTTTCTGGAAATATCAATTTTTAAGATAGTTATTTAATTTACTAAAAATAACCAAAAAAAAACTTTTAGTTGAGTTATTTTTGGTAATTTGTATAACTTTTTCAAAAATTGATATTTCAGAAAATTTTTGTGTTACTAGATCAACAATACCATGAAGAATCTATCCTCTAAATCTCTTGGATTTATCTCTTACCGAATTTGAAATGTTCTGCCCCAAAAATTCAAAATTCAGGCGCTCATAACTCAAAAAGTAATGATCGAAAAAAAAATGTTTTCCTGAGAAAACTTATCCATTTTGATAGCTTGATGATATCCGAATCGAAAAACTTCAAAAACTATCACGAGTAGAAAATTTATTTTTAGCCTTTGCACAGCCTTAAACACGAAAACTCAAAGTATGTTTTAGGATGCATGTGGAGTTTCCATTCAAGCATAATGTAAAATAAGTAAAACAAATATATCTACAACAAAAGTTTTAGAACCAAAAAAAATCATGAAACATTTTTATAGGGGAAATGAAGAAAGTCGTTCTCAAAAACAGTCTATATTCGTGTGATCTCAAAAAGAGACTGGAATTCTTGTAAAGTACAATTACATGTAAAGGTCCGTACAGATTTACGCGTCGCGAACATGAGCAATTCACTTTTAATCAGCTGATGCCAAGCTTTTTATATCTATATCTTATTCCGTTTCTGTAAAAATACAGATATAGTCAGCTGATTAAAAGCTCATGTTCGCGGCGCGTATATCTATACGAACCTTTAAGTAGCCAGCTGCTACCATTTATCACCAAATCTTCCTGTCATAGTTCTATGAAGTTCAGATATTAGCGACAAATAATTCTCCCTCACGAAGTGAAGAGTTTTTATACAAGTATTTCCATTTGAGAAGTGATTTTAATTGATTGTATTCATCAATCAGAAGCCTTTTTCCATCAATTTAGAATATTTTTCTCTGAATGGACATTTTCCCTCCACAAATGGCATTACAACAAACAAAACAAACCATGTTTTAAATTGCATATGAAGTTTTCAATCAAGCATAATGTAAAATATGGTAAACAAATATATTTACAACAAAAGTATGAGAAACAGAAAACCTTGATGGAAAATTAGTATAGGGGAAATGAGGAAACGCTCAAAAACATTCTCAAAAACAGTCTATTTTCATTCCAATAAATGACTTGAAAGTTCAATCCGTGTAAAGTTCAATTTCATGTAGGGTAGTCTGCTCCTACACTCTATTATAAAGATAGACATAGCCCCTGCCATTGGTGTAATCTCACTGAGAGACTGAAATTCTTGTAGAGTTCAATTATTTCATGTGAGGTAGTCTATTACTAACCCTTTATTATCATGATGATAGTCCCTGTCATTGTTCCATGAAATTCACATATAAGCACGAAATGATTCTTTTACGCGCAATTTAGAGTTTTCATACAAGTTTTCCAGTTGGCAGGTGATTCCAATTAGTTGTATTTATCAGTAAGAAGAAGATAGAGCAACAGGAATGAATTCAATCCACAATACTATAGTGAAGTCCACGTTATAATGGCAGTGTTTGATTAGCAATGGTATTGCTATCCTTGTCATCATTCAACAAAGCAGATAGCGCTATCACTTTCTTGCTTTGCTTTTTTGCCAGATCGTTTTTTAACAATGTAGAAATAATAATAAATTGAAGAATATTTCATCTTTATCATGAAAATCCATCGTGAAATCATTGAAGAATATAATTTCTTGCTTAATAGAATATAATTGATTATTTAAACGAAAATGAACAGCTGATACTACATCATTAAATCTAGAAATTAATAAAACAATATAAAAATCTTGTAGTATCTTTATTATTAAAACTTTAAAATATTTAAACGACCAGTTTCGACCCTAACTTAGGTAATTTTCAAGTTGAAATGTAGAAAATGAATAAAAAAGTTGTATTTTCTTCATTTCAACTTGAAAATGACCTAAATGAGGGTCGAAACTATTCGTTGAAATATTTTAAAGTTTTCGATAATAATGGGTACTACAAGGTTTGTAGATTGTTTTAATTAATTTTTACAAAATTAGCCCATGTAAGTAAAGTGTTTTCATCAATAAACCTGTATCAGTTATTGTCTATAGAAGACATTGACAAGACAGTGATCGGCAACGTTGTTCTGCTATCTTTCTCCACTGCCATTATAACCTGGACCTCACTATAGAGAGCTACACTTTAGTTGGTCAGTATTCCTTATGAATGACATCACTGCTTCCCATGCAACATATTTTTGAAGTGGCATTCAAAATTTTGAACTGTCTGCATTTATTTTAATCAACATCATAGCTTCTGAAGCATACAATACGTGTGCTCTAAAGAAGGCAGTGGCGAAACAGAGGTTCGGCAACTCTGCACTCCTATCTTTCTCCACTGCCATTATAATCTGGACCTCACCATATGCGTAAAGCCCTCCCAGGAACAATGCATTAATCTTTTTTTATAAGACACCATAATTCTCCAATCCCCTCCTCTATAGCTAACTGTAATTCACAGTGCATGATGCTAGATCTGTCTTCATAAGAATTCTCAACTACCACACTAGATATTCTAAATATGCCACGAAGCAAACCATTAAAACTGTTCTTACAAACATAAAAGCACACTCACACACACACACACACACACACACACACACACCACACATAAATAACGCGAACACAAACACAGACACACAAACGTGTGCGCACGCACACTTTGAATGGCATCCCAAAAATCATTCCAACGACGCACGCTTGACTTAAAAGTAACACGTGTTCACATAATGTACTCCACACATGTCAAGATGTAAGAGGATATAAAACTAACAAAAACAAACATATGCTAAGAGGGAGAAGTAAGAGGGAGAGAGAGACAAATATGAGATGTAGTGGAGGGGGTAGGGTGATGACGGGAATGAGGGAAGGAGAAGGAGGAGAAGAAGGATGAAAAGGAGAACGAGGAAGAGGAGGAGTGTAGGATGAGGAGTAGGAAAAGGAGGAGGAGAACGAGGATGAGTAGGAGGAGAAGGAAAAGGAGGAGAAGAACGAGGATGAGTAGGAGGAGGAGGAGAAGTAGGAGGATGAGGTGGACGATGATGAGGAGTAGAAGGAGAAGGAGTAGAAGGAGGATGAGGAGAAGGAGGATGAGGAGGAGTATGAAGAAGAAGAGGGGAGAGGGGAATGAGAGAAGGAGTAGGAGGAGGAGGAGTAGAGGGAGGAGGAGAAGGAGAAGACCGAGGAAGAAGAGAGGAGATAGGATGAGGGGAATGAGAGAAGGAGGATGAGGAGAAGGAGATGAAGGAGGAGGAGAAGAAGGATGAGGAGAACGAGAATGAAGAAGAGGAGGAGTGTAAGAGGAGGAGGAGGAGATCGAGGATGAGGATGAGTAGGAGCAAGAGGATGATTAGGAGGAGGAGAAGGAGTTATATGAGGAGGAGGAGGAGGAGTAGAAGGAGGAGGGAAGAAAAAGAGACATTCAAAACCGAGAGAGCATGAAAATAAAGAGCTGGCTGTTCTTACCCCGTCTTGTTGTTTCTGGGTGGATGCTTACCCTCATCCGAAATCTAAATATAGTAGCCTGTAAAATTTAGTACATGTTATGGGATGGTGAGTTGAGTGGTTGCTGGTCCCTAATAGAGACTATAAAAAGGAAGTACAAGCTGGCAGATTAGGGCATCCATCATCGAGATGATAGAAGTATGGAGGATAGAAGGAGGAATATTTCAGGAAATTGTGGTCTAAATTAGAATACTGTATGTCTAGTTACATACACATCGATTTTTGAACGAACGATTTTTTGCCGTGCTTAGTATAAATACAAAGTTTAAATATAATTGGATTTATAAAGAATTATAAAGGATTTTTACAATTGGATTTTAATACAAAGTATAAATACAATTGGATTTAACACAACTTGTTTAACAGTTGATGTGTTCATGTGTTTGCCACGTTCCGTTTAATTTTGTAGATTTCAAAAGGATGACAAAAAAAATCAAGTCTGAAAATCGATGTATGTGTGATTGGCTTATCGGAGTCTGGTATAGAAAAGTTGGTCCATACATTTTTAGGTGAGTTTGTACTAGCTAATTTGTAGAAAAAATTTGGAAGATTCAATTATAGAAATGACAAAAAATGTTTACAAGTTATTTGTCCATTTTCTGGCTAAGAGAAGATGAACACGAATGCTTGAACTCGTCTAAGCTCCATGAGGTATCAAATACTTCGGAAAAATTTTGTTGTAAATTCGCCTTGGAAATTTATCTGGACGATGCCAAAATGGAAACTATTCCTTGAAGATCATTTTTTGTTCATCATGAATTTTCTAATAGACCCAAGCATATGTGCGCAAAACTCCCAGGGTGCCCACGACCAGAAAAAGAAAAAGCACTTATAGAAATTAATAGTCTTAATACACCAAGTTTTATGAATTCACTGAGAGAAATCAGGCTGATAAGACAACCTGATTTCAAAGTTCTTCTGACTTGTAACGTTTCTAGCTCCGTCGTTCTTGGGGTAAATGGATAATAATTTTTTGTATCGCTGAATATACTTCTCGTAGCAATAACATGATGAAGGAGAGTGTGGAATGGCTGAATCAGTAGTCCAAGCATCCAAACCCAAGAAGCTGTCTGATTGGTCGATTAGTCGCCATTTTACTTTTACAGCTCACTACCAATAGGAATCAAGCAGTTTGAGAACGTCACATACAAGTCACATGCAATCCGATGCTCGCTTGTTTGGAACATGATTCACAGTAACGAGGTCTTTCCTATATCTCTTGTATCTCAAATTAGTTCTTCCGTCCTCCGCTAGAATTATTTTTTTGTAAAATTCTCAGTGGACACAAACCTGTGAATTATTTGTAACATGTAATCATTTAACATGTCTAAGGACAGTAGACCTGAGTCAAACTAGAAAAATAGACAGTTGAACCCAAAATTGGGTTTATGAGCACCAAATTGCTAAATTCGGCCCTGAATTGCGGTAAGTCTAATAATATGATATGGTATTTCTAAAAAGATAAATTTGTGTTAGTACAATTTGTTTCGTGAATTAATCAGTGTGCATGAGACTTCAGTTTAAAAAATATGTAATTATTGACCTAAATTACTGAGGATATGAATTCATAGCTAGCTGTAACATCAAAATAAGATAAAGTTTTTAGAGTGAATATATTGATGTTATGGAACTTTTCCATAATAATTGAAGAGACTTGGGATTTTGTTTTGAATATTTTGAATGATATAATATATTACATAATATAAAAATATTACTTATACATCGTTATATTTTTGAGCCATAGCATTTGATAAATTTGTATAATAACTTTATATCTTTGTTTTCGTTTTTTCTTGTAATATTGTATTGTTGTTTATAAGAAACAATAAATTCTATTCTATATTGGCAAAGTCTTTTCAATTATCAAAACAAGAACTAAAATACAAGACACTATAAGACAAATCCCAAAAATTCTTATTTTAATTTCAAGCAAAATTACCGAAGTCACAGAGCTTCAAGAACGAAATGAGAGATAGTGTTAACCATTGTACTTCAGGACACTATTAGACAAATTCCCAACATTCCCCGAGATATTTTAATCATATCTCACGCCTTGAGATCTAGAACAGGGACGACTTGGATTCCAAACAATTCCACACAGACGAACTCTGTGTTCTGAGTTTTAATGAGGTCGTAAATCAGGGAAAGATTGGAGATATTAGAGTAGGAAAGATAGCCAGGAGTGTTCACCAGCCTTATACTCCGGAAATAGCGTGATACAAATCTTATGTTTCTCATCTTCTTTGGTGAAGAAGTTTGGTAAAGGTGAACAAAACTATTCAATTGACTCTGTGCATACGGCGAAACGTTTAGAATTCTTAAGAGTTGAGAGAGGGGGGGGGGGTTTGTCAGACGATTAAGATCACGCTAAATGTGCCATGAATGGTGTTGTCACGTGAGGAGGGATGGAAGCTCTGTTTGTTAACATCTGGATTTCAGTCATGCATCTCATTCCAACAGTACAGTGTTTTGAAAGTATGTCATACTACAAGTTCTTTCCTCGTACCGTCGAAATTTACTTTACTTGCTCTTTACAAGTTACCTCAAACTGGCGCACAAGGAATCTTCCTTTTGCCGGTGTTTTTGCCTCGCCTAATGTACTCATGCATGTGAGCATGAATTGAATCTTAATTTAATAATTATTATTCATAATATCATAAATAACTATATCATTTTGTTAAAAACTACGGTATATAATTCTGTTATTATATCAATTAAATAAATTAACATTTCCTTAATTTTTATGTATGTATCTTAGTTTAAGTGCAGTAGCATATACTTATATTTATTTTTAGTAAAGCTTTTTTGTATTTTGTTTTTGGCAAATAAATTCATTCATTCATTCATTAACTATCATCATCATCATCATCATCATCCATCATGGACTAGGCTTGTAAAGCCTGTTCCGGTGTCCACCGCTTCCTCGGTCTTCCGAAGTCCCTTCTCCCATCCAACTGTAACTTCCAAGCATGTAGTTGAAGACGAGTTGGTGGCATACGACGTAGATGATTTGTCCATTTTAATCTGTATTTCATTAACTAATCACTCATTATTCTTCATTCAGTCATATGATTATTGTTAAAGCATTTTCAGGTTTTCTTTCCAACGCTTTCTATTATGTGACTCAAGTCATAACGGTATAAGAAATTCAGGTTCAAAAATTATTTATTTCAATTTAATTCCAATTTATCCATTGGTACAAGATCACTTATTAGTAATATGATATTGGAAAAGGGAAAACAGACAAACCGTTTAAAAGAAATTGAAATCCTCTCCAAATTTAGATGAAAATAATTTAGTTGTAGATTCTTGTTAGTAATAATAGTAGTGGAGTTTTGAGAGAGCTGCCTAACCAATAGAAATCGAGGGGTTGGCCTCCCCCCTCCACCCCCCCAGCCCCAGTCGGCCATTTTGGCCCGCCCCCAGCCAATAGGAATCAAGGGGCGTGGCCACGCCCCCTCCACCCCCTGCCCTAGTCAGCCATTTTGGTACTGGGGCTGGGGGGGTGGAGCAAAATGGCTGACTAGGGCAGGGGGGTGGAGGGGGGCGTGGCACGCCCCTTGATTCCTATTGGCTGGGGGCGGGGCCAAAATGGCCGACTGGGGCTGGGGGGGTGGGGGGGGAGGGCACACCCCTCGATTTCTATGGTTAGGCAGCTCTCTCAAAACTCCACTACTAATAATCAATTTCGTTTCAGATATATTTTATTTGTCAAAAAATAATAACTTTTCATGTTTAAATAATGAATTTTCATTGATTGACATTTGATATTCTGGTAACTCATAACTAGTAGTTCTGTGAACAGTAGACCTCACGCAGTATTCTTATCCACAAGTACCTGATTGAAACTATGGACTTTATGGAAATACAGCAATAGATAAGCTTCTCCACACATCTGAATAATCACTTGTCAGCTGATTTATGATGAATAATTCTATAGTCTGATTTTTACTCTGATATTGGCGTATGAAGGAGGCTCCTTTTTTCTTTTATATTATCCTTGAAATGCAAAATTCCCAAAAACCTTGTATATACGTCGACGTGCAATTAAAAAAGGAACATCCCTGTCAAATTTCATGAAAATCTATTACCGCGATTTGCCGTAAATGCGCAACATATAAACATTTAAACATTAAGAGAAATGCCAAACCGTCGACTTGAATCTTAGACCTCACTTCGCTCGGTCAATTATCACTTATTAAACTACTTCAAGACAGCAAAATTTGGCAACGGTGCAGAGGTGGACAAGGATAGATATATCTGCGTTGTCTAATAACAGACCAAAATTATTAAACCAGAAGCAAACTAAAGTTAGTGAGTTGCTGACTTCATATCGTGGATCTTACTATACATGTGTATAGACCATGTTCTTAATATGTGTGACAAGAATATCGCAGTTATCTACTGCCAAATAACAATTTAAGTGTCCTTCTTCCTGAAAATAATTGAAGCATGGAAATTCTGATCAATTATATTACATGGAGTCGTGTGTAGAATAATTATGTTCATTTTCAGTAAAATATATATTATATAACTCTAATTACGAATCATTCATGAACTTTCAAAATGAAGACATGTTTGGTTTGGAATAACGTGAACCACATCTACCTTATTGTAGAAGATTTGCAGGTGAATTATTGTAGAATTTCAGCAATTGAGAGTGAGGAGATTGATAAATGATCTTAGTGCCGGTTGCACAAAAGCTGGATAAAGTTTTAACCGTGATTAATTCCACGAGAACCAATCAGAAAAGCCGTCTTTTCTAGAAGGCCTTCTCTGATTGGTTCTCGTGGAATTAATCACTGTTAAAATTTAACCGACTTTTGTGCAACCGGGCCATAGTCTTTTGCTCACATCTACTTTATTTCGAAATTAGTAGCTGAGTGATTGTAGCATTCAAGCTAAGTGAAAAGATTGATTATTGTCATCCTCTGTTGTTAAGAATTTGCACATCTGGCCAAGAAGTACACAAACGTAAACTACTCTCAACGAGAGTAATAATACTGAATTAAATGGGAATAACTAAGGCAAGAGGGTAATAACTCTACACTCAAATGCAAGATTAGACGCTTGAATGCATCATCAAACACCCATCTTGTACAGAGAAATTTATATTGCTGTGATAAAAGAAGAATTTAACTCTTTATGTGACGGGTCACCTGTGTTTCTTTTACATAGTCAAAGCTTAAACTGAATTCAATCAGCTGTTGGCTTAAACTCAAAATGAATCACATTATAACAAATGATACTTGATACGGATTTAATCCAGTTTAAGATGAAATTTAGTTTAAACTGACACTGTGCAAACGGCCCTAAGTGTCAAAATTCCTTAAAATAAAATACCTTTCCCATGCATGCCAAGAGTACAGTATAATTTATGTGATTTAAATACTTTTAAATAATGCTATATACGTCTCTCACTTTCTAGAATTACACTTATTATTCAGAAATGAGGTCGTTCTCTTTCAAGTTCTGCTGTGACAAAAGAAGAATTTAACTCACTTTATGTGACGGGTCACCTGAGTTTCGTACTGTGTCAAAATTCCTAAAACTAAAATACCTTTTCAATGCATGCCAAAAGTACAGTATAATATGTGATACAAATACTTCTAAATAATGCTATATACGTCTCTCACTTTCAAGAATTACACTTATCATTCAGAAATGCGGTCGTTCTCTTTCAAGTTTTGCAACACCATTATTAATGCCATGGAAACTCCAAATCACGCCACAGAAATTACTGGACAAACTCATAACTCATTAAGGCAACTATAGCGTTTGTACCAGAATTCTTCAAAAAATTACAAAGTTTAGAAGACAACTCTTGAAACTACAGCAATTTGAGAAGCAGGAAAATATGGTCGACACTACACTTGAAACTGAACAAATTAGGTTAGAACAAGTACTGTAAGTTTTGCTTCTGAAAGTTTGAGTAATCTATTCATAGGAAAGATGGAAATGAGGCTCGAAAATGTTCTAGCGAAGAGAATGGTAGCATAATTGTATCCTATTATATTAAGCGAGCAATTTCTGTATAAATCTGGTTATTTTTATAACTGGTTATTTTTATATCTGGCTACTTTTATATCTGGTTATTTATGTTTTACGAATCTCGAAAACTGCTCTAATGATTTTCACGAAATTTGGAACATAGTAGGTTTATGATATAAAGATTCGATTACACTAGGTCTCATTCTTTGGAAAACTCGCTGAACGACATTAAAAGGATAATTCATCCTTGGAAAACAGATGATAATTTCGTCGTCTCTTGATAACAAAAGATGCGTCTGCCTGTGTGGAAGAGAGACAGAATTATTTCCAGCTGTGTAATCATAATCAATCAGCGAGAAATTTTATCTAGCTTTTTAATCGATTTAATCAACATAATCTGATTTGTTGACATGACATGATAATCCTTCTAAACTACAGTATATCATAATTTTCAAAGTTGATCATTATTTGACAGTTACAATTGATAAGTGAGTGTTATTTTGTTATTCAATTTGGTTTGTATATAATCTAAATTATATTTTTTTTGTTTTCAAATGTTTGAACAGAAAATTGAACCTGAATTCAAGTGTATGGAACATAGCCTACTTCCTGGACTATTAATAGTGTATAAATCAAAATTCGGGAAAAAACAGTTTTGGGCTGTGCTGTTAGTACTTCCCCAATCATTTTAAAGAATTGTGTTCGGTTTATCAAAAGTCAATAAATAAATAACGAGCAAAGCTCGGTGCCCCGATATTATAAATTGTACGTGAAAAACTAACTTATCTGGGACTGGCCATCTGGCAATTTCGAAGAAATATAGCACAAGGATTGCCTTATTAATTTATCTACGAATGTTATTACATCACTGACATTTGTATCGCAAATAATTTTTTTTCTATTGGTGAATACTTTAGCCACCTAATATAGAAGCTGATGAGTTAATTTTTTCTATCCTAAAACAGTACTTGAATAGATAAAATAGATGGAAATTTCCTGCATGGAGTACCCTGTTCACAGAGATTCAAGTGAGGATAAATAGAATATTATTGAAACAAAATTTGTCCGTATCCTATGATGGGACAAACAAGATAAAGAATAAGTTGAAGTATGTATTTCATAGATATTTGTTAAAAGAATTGAGGTAAATATAGTTTATAAGATAATTATTAATTTTCTATTCAATCTTATCTCACTCTAATCTAGTCTTAACAGAGTATATCAAGCTGAGTATAAGACCACGACTACTACATTAAGGGTAGGTACACATCAGTTAGTCAAGACAGGACAAGACACGTTTAGTCACAATACTTGCTTATGAAGACATGTCTAATTGCAATGACTAATCGGTGTGTGTTGCTTCATAAGCAACTATGTGAAGTATTGTGACTAATCGTGATTAGGCTTGTCTTGACTAACTGGTGTGTGCCCACCCTAATCAGTGTGTGTTGCTTCATAAGCAACTATGTGAAGTATTGTGACTAATCGTGACTAGGCTTGTCTTGACTAACTGGTATGTGCCTACCCTAATATTGAACTTCTTGTTTTGTAATTTTAAGGCTGGCTAGTACAGGAAATATAGAAATTGGAGGAGCTGCTTTATTGAAAGTAAAATTTCAAGTGAATCATTTATAATGTATGTCAAATTGATAGGTTATTGTAGTGGATACTATAGTGAGGTCCACGTTATAATGGCAGTATTTGATCAACTTTGGTTTTGCTATCCTTGTCTATCATTCGACATAGACGGTGGTACTATCCTTTTCTAGGTCCACAACGATGCCAAGTATGTTTTTGACAGTGTAGAAATATAATTAATTTATGCAGAAAATCGGCATCGCTATTCTTCTATCTTTATGCACTGTCATTATAAGGTGGACCACACTATAGACAACACGGACACTAGCAAAAAAGCTGGTGGTAAATTTATGATCTTGAGAGGATCAAACCCAATATCCCTCTGAACAAGATTTCAAATCAATAACAACTACAAAGTTATCCTATAACAGTTTACAAGCGATAGACCACGCGAGTACATACTAAAAACTTTTTTCAAAAGAATCTTTCCTTCCTCAATACAACAGTTTTTCCTCTCCTTCTCCTACATCCACCGATTCATTCCCTTCTTCTAAATCTTTCTCTCCTTGTCCGTTTTCTTCTATCAAGCATCATATTATCCATTTATTTCTCCCACACTAGAGTGTTTATTTCGTATTATTTTTCTTCTTCTCATTGTCTTTCTTCCTACCTCTTACTCTCTTTCTTGCTCTTGCACCAATAATTTTACCTTCTCTTATTCATCTACTGGTTTCCACTTGATATTTCTCTTTCTTGTCTCTCTGCTTCCACTTCTCTGCTCCTTTGCCTCTTCCTCTACTTCTCGTTCATCTTCTTCTTTTTTCTACTCCTTCTTCGTCGTCTTCTTTTTCTTCTTCTTCTTCTTCTTCTCTTCCTCCTCCTTCTGCTTCTTGTTCTTCTACTTCTTCTTTTTCCTTCTTCTTCTTCTTCTTCTTCTTCTTCTTCTTCTTCTTTTTCTCGTCTTCTTCTTTCTTCTTCTTCTTCTTCTTCTTCTTCTTCTTCTTCTTCTTCTTCTTCTTCTTCTTCTTCTTCTCCTCCCTCTTGTGTGTGTGTGCGTGGTGTGTTTGCGTGTGTGTGTGTGGAAAGGTGACGCAAACACACATTGCGTGAAATTTCATTGTTTCTTGCTTTAAAAACTTTCTATAACTCTATTTTCTAACTTTTTTATTATTTTTTTTTTCAGTCTAAAATATATTCTACTAAATTAAATGAAATTGTTTTTTTTTCAAATATTGATTTATACTTTTTTTATCATATTACTTATTATTCTATTCGAAATATTATTTCCTTACGTTGTGATGTAGATACTTCAGAATTGTATAGGAGGGTTAAGTGGGAGTGAGGGCCGCCGGCTGCGCCCTAACTTCGCCCTCCATGTTAAAATAAAGGCAGCCTATCTATCTATCTTTTTCTCTTTTTTCATCATCATAAGATCGTTTTCCTTTGCTTTTGTTAGAAAAGGAAAGTTTCTTTCCCTTTTCATCCACTTACTCACTATTTCCTCTACCTCTCTCCCCTATTCTCCTTTATCTTGTTCACCCACCCTCTCTCTCCAGCATCCTTTTCTCAAGTGGAACTTGTCGACATAATCTGCAACAAGATGCTCTGCCGATAAACATGCAAATATGAAGTCTGAACAGTTTCAACTGTATTGAAAATCAATGGATACTTGTTTCCCTAACCTAGTTCAAAGGCTAGATTCCTCCTTTTGTGAGATTACATTTTATGGTGTATTCGAAAAGTTTATCTCTATCTTCCTCTTCTTTCTTCTTCTTCTTCTTCTTCTTCTTCTTCTTCTTCTTCTCTTCTTCTTCTTCTTCTTCTTCTCTTCTCCTCCTTTCCTTATTTCTCCCCTACTCCTCAATACCGCCCCTTTCCTCTTCTTCTTCAGTTTCTTCTTCAGCTTCATCTTCTTCTTCTTCTTTTTCTTCTTATTCTTCTCCTTTTCTTCTCCTCCTTTCCTTATTTCTCCCCTACTTCTCAATATCACCAATTTCCACTTCTTCTTCTTCTTCAGCTTCATCTTCTCCTTCTCCTCCTTCTTCTTTTTCTTCTTCTTCTTCTCCTGCTTCTTCTTCTTCTTTTCTTCTCCGTTTTCTTCTTAGTCTTCTCCTTTTCTTCTTATTCTTCTCCTTTTCTTCTCCTCCTTTCCTTATTTCTCCCCTACTCCTCAAAATCACCCCTTTCCACTTCTTCTTCTTCTTCAGTTTCTTCTTCAGCTTCATCTTCTTCTTCACCACCTTCTTCTTTTTCTTCTTCTTCTGCTCCTCCTTCTTCTTTTCCTTCTTCTTCTCCTGCTTCTTCTTCTTCTTCTTATTCTCCTTTTATTCTCCTCTTTTCCTTATTTCTCCCCTACTCATCAATACCACCCCTTTCTACTTCTTCTTCTTCTCCTTCTTCTTTTTCTTCTTATTCTTCTCCTTTTCTTCTCCTCCTTTCCTTATTTCTCCCCTACTCCTCAATACCACCCCTTTCCACTTCTTCTTCTCCTCCTCCAGCTTCTTCTTCTTTTTCCCCTTCTCCTTCTTCTTCATCTTCTATTCCTCCTTTTCTCCCCTCACTGCTCCCCTACTCCTCAATACCACCCCTCTCCCCACCAACAGAAAACTTCTCTCAACAAATGTTTGTTATTCAAATTCAGATGCAAAACTTCTGAAATACAATCCCCGATTTCAAATCGCTTCATTCATAACTTATTCTCGCAGCAAAAAAATGACTGGATTCGAAAGATGAGTCAAATTCCGTCCTCTGCATACATAGAAAAATATATACTATCCCACATTATATTCATATGACCCTCTTTCAATACTATATATTCATTTTGAGGCGAATATGATATGAGCGTCGAGATTGAACTTTTCCTACACAATCTTTTGAAAAGCGTAAAAGTCTGCCGTACTCAAATCTCAATAGAAATATTGGAAAATGTTGAACGTAGGTTTCAGGTTCTGACGACTGAAAGAAATATATATTATTTCACAAAATATATACTTAAGAATACATCATCGAGTTTGTGTTTTTTATTTTCTTCTTCTTCTTCTTCTTCTTCTTTTTCTTGACCCCCTCTGCCGTTACAGCGTAGGTAACGTGGGTAAGTAAAGACTTTTTATTTTCTTGTGAAGAAAATCTCACTCTCTTGGTGTGAAAATATATTCATTTCAGAGTTTTTCCAGCTACTGATGAGATAGTACATAGATCTAGTTTTGAATCTGATGTCTTTGAGTTTTTATGAGAGGGAGATATGTTATGAGTATAGAGGGAATATAGAGAGATCTAGTTTGGAATCTGATGTGTTTTTTGAGGGGTATATATGGGACGAGTGTAGAGGGAATAGGAAATTCCCTATCCCTACCGTAACAGAAATTCTATCACGGATTACAGTCAAAGAGCCGGAATTGGATCAATATTGAAGGTGGTGAAAATCAGTACTCACATGAAAAACTGGTATCTCTAGAATAGGAATATTGAAGTACAGTGATTCCTTACCTGAAAAAGATGAGAAGAGAAATTCAGTATGATCAAGGATTGAATCTGAATGATTATCAAATTTTTAATTTAAAAATAATTGTTTGATCAAATGCAATTTCCAATTTATTTTCATTTGAATCTGAACTTAAATGAGTTAGAGGGCTCTCCATGAATTTATAGATATCAGTATAGTTACTCTAT